>NW_009601713.1:34045-34983 GCF_000690535.1 Cariama cristata | reverse complement strand
CCTGCTGAATTTTAGGCATTGAAGGGGGGTATCAGCTAGCAGCCTCCTGCATGGCGCCTCCTCTGTAGCCTGGGGGTACCGGGGGTGCACTGACATACCCAAGATCCGTCTCATCCCTTGGGCTTGTGGATATTCCACTCGTGTCAGTGCATTCAGGGAAGAAAGACCAGTGCCAACAGGTTCTTTCTCAGGGGAACTGTGCTGTTGTTTTCGTCCATATATTGTAATTTTTGGTGGGAACTCCCTAGAAACAACACCAGGCAATTCTCACCTCAAGATGTAGCTCCAAAAGTGGCTCTTTTTTTCCCCCTCCCCAATCAGAAGAGCTATTTAACCTTTTCTCCCTTGCTGACTGCTGCAGGTAGCAACACAGAACCTGTTTTGCATGAAGGTCTGCAGCAAGAAGCTGAAGAACTATGTCAGAAAAACGTAACAATTATAAATGCTTTTCCCAAGCCACTATAAATGCACAGGCAGAGCTTTTGCTAGGGTGACTTGTATTTTCACATTTATTAGCTTTACTTTGAAGTTACCCTCTAAACACCTTGCTTAAAGAGCAGGCAAATTATCCTCAGTTCACCCCCGTAAAGCCCAGGACTATTATTATCCCCCTTTTTGTAGGTGGAAAACTGAATGACAGAGGAATGAGGTGAGTTGCCGGTGGTCAGGCAGTGACCCTGTGGCAGATGCTCACCTCCCAGCTCAGCGCGGTGACCACAAGCCCAGGTTTCCCCTTGCCAGGAGAGCAGCGTGATGCAGGATGAAACAGAGTGGCTTGGAAACTGCTGCGGCTCTGCTGAGTCAGCAGTTTGGCCACGAGGATCTGCCACTTTTGCAAATCAGACGGGGCTTTATGGAAGTCAGTCAAACATCCAGGTACTGAATGAAGAAGACCTTGGCCCAGAGCTCACAGAGAGAGCTGGCTAGCCGTGACGCGG
>NW_009601713.1:11009-34014 GCF_000690535.1 Cariama cristata | reverse complement strand
CTTTCCCTCCTCATGTCCCCAGAGTTTTTGCCGGTACCAGCAGAGGAAAGCAAAGGGCAGTACTTTTTTCCCTTGGTTTGCAGGTCAGTGTTTGAAACACTGGAAAAAATAGATCATCAAGCCTGCTTGGCTAAACCACAGGGTTTGGGGGCTTTTGGACTTTTTTTTCCCCTTATCCCTTTCAAATACTGCCTCAGTGAGGTCAGGTGGATTTTTTTACGTGGAATATTAAACAAGGAGAGCAGAGAAAACACTCGCTTTTCCGATACTTTTACAACAACGTAACATGAAAGTGCTTTCCCTCTTAATGGGAGGAAAAAGCAGTTTTATAGACTTTAAGAGACTGTGGAGCACTCAGCTTGGCCCGCAGCCATCTGGTCGGGGCTCTGGATGTAGAAATGACAAGAACAAAGTGCCTTGGCAGCCCCCGTTTTTGTGCACATCGGGCACTCAGCGGCAATGGTTGCTAGGTCTGGGTTTCACACCGCAGCCAGCCCGACGGAGATGACAGCGGTACTCCGAGCTGCTCCAGGTACAGAAAAAGAAACAGATCTCCCATTACTTTCCTTTTAAACTAGTTTTTAAAAGTGTCACTATATGCCTTTCAGGTTCAGAGAGGCAGAAGCAGGTAAAAAGGAGGCTAAGGAAAAGCATCGCTACTCTCATTCTGCCAGCTGAGGCTACCGGAATTCCTGTGGGTACCCAGGACCGTTTTACAAGTAAGCACTGCTGGAATGGATTAATGGATTTTTTTCCCCCCCTCTTTTAATCAAGTTACAGGACAAGTACACTCTTCTGTCGCTTGCTCTCAGTCACTCACAACCCTGACTATTTGGAGCTGGTACTAACACCCACAAAAGGTTTGGGTTTGGGTATCTGATGGAGAATCACTGGCTCACAGCTGCTGAGCATCCCAGCCAGAGGCAGATCCAAGCAAAAACACCACAGGTTTTCCTGTGTATTATTCACAAGTTTTCTGCCCCAAACCATCAGGTTGTATTTGCATGGAGATAGTATAAGGGGAGTTTAATTAAGTAGAGTCCTTTCTACCTGAGGAGAGCAGAATACCTCCCCCTCTCTCCTCTGTCTCTCCTTTTCCCAGGTGCAAACGGAAACTTTTCACACCCAAAAAGTGGATTATACACAGGAAAATACAGGATCTGGCCAGACTTTGCCCAAGTAGAGAGTGACTGATGAGACCCGACACTTTGGTTTAACGAAAGCCAGCTGATTTGGAACCGTGTTGGACCTTGATCCAAGCATCTCCTCTTTTCAGGGCTGTTTGTGTTCAGGGCTTTGGTTTGGCTCCAGCTCTAGTGGGGTAGAAAATAAGCCATGTTTCATTGTGTCTGGTTAATAAAGTGGTAAACATTGTTTTGTGCCATGGAGCTAAAATAAATCCAATTATTTTGTACATAGTGAAGGATGAGAAGAAAATATACTCTTTCACATTATTCTAGGAAGTGAGCACACTATCTTTAGTGAAAAAAAAAAAATTCTTGTAAACAAAAGGAAATTAAAGTATAGTGCTTCTATATTACTACCATGGTGCTATCCCACTCACCAAAAAGCATTTCTTTTGCTAAGAACAGAAATAGTGCCTTAAGTGCATAAACCGGTAAATACATGCCAGATATCCCAGATATACAAAATACTTTGCACACTCTTTTTCCCTCATTTCCTATGTCACGGCAAGAGCAAGTAGCATCACTTTTCTAGGACACCGTTTGCTTTGTCTTCAAACAAACCTGATCTGATCCTGCAGCGATGTATGGACATGCTGAGTGTAAGGCAGTAACCGTTGTTGTATGGCAGCCCATGGGGTTCTAAGAAAATCATGCTCAAAAATAAAACCAATCTGTAGAGTGGTTTCCTCTCTAGCCTCCATCACTCGGAAGAGACACTGCACTTGGTCATTAGAAGGATCAGTATGGAACAGCGTCAGAGCTCACTCATCTTCCACAGTGTTAAAAATATAATGTAAAAAGTTCCTAAAAAAGGAATTAGACACATTGTAGGATGCTTTCTCTTTCCTCAGTTAAAAATATTATTGCTGTGGTGAGGAAAAATAGTGGTGATGGTAGTCAGAGCTTGGGGTAGACTCATCAGCAATTACATTTTTTTGCTGTTTTTCTTAAGCACTGTACAACACAAGCCTTCTTTCCAGACAGAAGGAATAGAATAATAGAATCATAGAATCATTGAGGTTGGAAAGGACCTTTAGGATCATCGAGTCCAACCATAAATTGGAACATTGTGATAGACAGGATATTATGTTCGCCGTTTTCGTGCCGTGTCTGTAATTACCAGCAGAATCAGTATTGGTCATCAGACCCGACCTGACTGTAGACACGAGGTGCTGGGAAATGTGTGAATGAGGCTGGATATTGCGCGACTCAATGACCAGGCTGACCTCCAGCCGCCCTTCGGAAGCAGAATGTCAACCATCGCCAAGCACAGACAGGCTGACAGTGGGAAGCCCTTCCAGATGCGCTTCTTCTATCAGCTCCCTGGCAAACCTCACCCTTTCTCTGCCTCTATGGAAAAATCTGCTTGTTACTCCAAGTAACTCCAGACAGACTAGATGTTTCAGGTATGATCCATTGCTGAGCATTTAGTTTTTCCACCAGGTGATCTAATTTGGCTGTGCGTTGAACAAGTGTCCAGTGATACCAACAAGGTGAACAAAGATTTACATGGCAGGTTCCCTGCTCTTCGGTAACTCCCTGCTTTGCCTGGGGGAAAGCCCAGGTAGCTTCTTGCACCTCTTTTTCGGGGTTAGTCACCCTTCCGTAACAACATGCACTCTGAGCAGCTGGTGCACTTTTTTCCTGCATATTTTAACAGTAGTTAAACAATATTTTGGCAATATTTCTTTTTTTTCTTACCTTTCCTTTTTTAAATCAGTCCTTTTTAAAAAACCTCATACAAACAGATGCTATAGGTAGAGCAAAATTTGCAATGAGAGGGAGCCCTGCCCCAGACCAAACGAGAGCAGGCGGGAGAGTCTGGATCAAGCCCCTCTTGTCTGGTCTATACTAGAAAACAAACTTCGGTCTCCTGTTTTCCAGGTGAATGCCCTAATTGCAGGCTGAGAGTCCTTTTCGTCACTGATTCACTACCCAGCTGCGTCGGGAGAGCTCCAGCGGGGAATGTCTCCAGGAAAAGGGACAAGCGGAGGCAGGTGGTCTCCCTCGCCCCAGCTGGCACGCTGACTGCAAGACCACGGGCTCCTCCGGGCCGGGTCCCTCCAGTTCTCGCCTTGCCTCCTGATGAACGTATGAAAAGCCTCACGTCTACCCTGAGGTACCACAGCCAGAAAAAGCAATCTTGACAAATTTTGCGAGGCAGGAAACACACTTCCTCTCCCCCCGGCTCTGGTGGTGAGGGCTGTGCTGTACTAACAAATAGCAATGCACAAATGTATTTCCACTTCAAACACAATTATTTTTCTTGCCATGGATCCACCAAAACTTCTGATGAATCTGACATATGTGTGTCCTCTATTTGTGTTATGGAAGTGCAATTATTCTGTGGGTTCACCCCAGGAATTAGGTCATCGCAGTGAAGAAAAGTAAAGGAACTGAGCACTAGGAGTTTGGAGGGAAGAAGTTGTTCATGAAAATTAAATTAGTCTGCAAAATTATACCCTTTGCTTTCGTTTCCCTTTCCCCCGTGTCAACATACATACTTTAAAAATCCCAACTCCTTGACAAAGTTTGAATGACTCCCAGATTAAGCATCGCATTGCCAAAAGCCTCTTTTGTTTCTTTACAGTTTGCATCTTCCCACACGTACAAATCACCATCAGAATACCCTCCAGCCATGGGCTGAGACATCATAGTTGAAGATATGTATGAAAGAGTAGGTGCAGAATGAGACACAACCAACTGCTCAGTAAGCGACCAAGAAAAACACAGGCACAAAAAGACACCTCTGTCCAAAGAAAAGCTGCAGAAACACAAGGCTCAGGCAGCAAGGACTGAGCCCCCATTTGAGCAGCCCTTGGGAGAAGATTGTCTCTCTGCTGAACACAAAGGACCAGGCTCCTAATTCAGGCACCTTAATCAAATGTGTAAGCTTAGGTGGGATGAATCTGGACCCTCTCCCCCAGCTCGAATGGGAAAAACAAGGGACGATAGCATTTGCACCTTTGCTGTGCCTCCAAGAGGACAAACGAACGGGAAAGTGGGTTGCACAAACATCACAGTATTGGAGGTCAGAGAAATAGCTTAGACAGAAACCCATTTTATCAGTCCACTGAAATATCTCTGGACACTAAAAGGTCTCCATCACTCCGCCTCAGACAGAGTTGAACAAGGGACTTGCAACTTAAAGGTCAAGTCCTGTGGCTCACTGTTTATGTAAACAGGGGGAATTTGGCAACACAAAAGCAAATTTACTCCTCATGGATACTGACCACGCAGACTTTGACGACTTGTAAAAAACTTTGCTCCTGTCCAAAAAAAGCATATAGCTGGGCTACTCTCTTCCCTTGAACTAAAGACCTTTGCTTTTACCAAGTCTAGTGACTGGTGTTTCCACACAATAGTTGAAAATACCTGTTTTTCCAAAGAAATTAGGCTGGATATTTTAATCTGTAGGTTACTAAGCAGTCCCTCCTCTGTACTAATGCTCCATTGTGCCTACACAGGACTGCAGTTCACTAAAAGCTCATAAATTTCATGTGGTTCTGCCTAGTCTTTATTTTAAGTTCTTGAACCATTTTTTGCTTTCCTCATTTTCTTTGCAGCTGCAGAGAGATATAGTAAGCTACTGTATAGCAATTTGAAAGCAGGGCCTCTGAGAAGTTTCCAAACTGCATACAAGCAGGTTATTCTTTGGCTTGTTTTCTTTGGCTTGGTGTTGGCAGCACAGAATGAGTCAAACAGTATTAACTTTCAAGAGGGAAGTGGTGTGGTCAACCAAAACTGTTTGCGGCTAGATTGCGAAGATAGGTAGAGCAGGTAATGAAGAACAGCCCGTAATGCAGGGTGTAGGTAGGAGAGGCAGACTCAGACAAACAGAATCCTTAATAATTAAATCAACACTGTCGCCTAAATTTTTCTGCAGCTTTATGTGCTACGGTTATGACACAGCCTGGATTTTCTGGACTGGTCAGCCTTGAGAAGATGTTCTGGTGCATGTCGTGCTTAATGGACTCAAACTACAACACAGCAAAGGAAGAATAAATGTCAGGCGCTACTAAAAAAAAAAAAAGATATTGTCTTTTCATTTGTGGCTGGTTAAATTCTTTCTCCTGTATCCTCCCATTTTTACAGGCTGTTCCTTATCTGTTCCGTGATTAAAGAATGCAAGGGAGATGTTCCCATCCTTCCCTCTCTTTAGGATGTGTTTCAGTTGTTAGGAAGCACAGCATGTCCTCATACAACAGACAACTCCTTCTGTTACCATTCGGAAGCAGAGTCGAGGTGGTCTCTCCCAAGCATTGCTCTCCCTCACCCCTTGCACAGAGCAGTGCAGCACTGACATAGCAACACTCTGACCAAGATTTATCATTGACATGAACAGAAAATGCATTTACTCATTACGATTCCCAATTGCAGTGGGCGAGCGAAGAGCAAGGGCGCAAATGGAGATGTGGAGCAAAAGACCTTTTTGCATTCTTCACAAGGGGTGACAGAGGATGCAGCAAAAGCCTGCAGTGTTTTTGTATGGGCCTGCAAGGAGGAGACTGCTGCACCTTCTGACAATCCAGGGCAGGCGAAGCTGGGGGGGACTGCAGTGCAGATGGATTTTCACCCCTTGCAGTTATATTCCAAGAAGAAAATAGGGCTGTTCATGGAAAGTGCTGCACAGCTTCATCCAGCCTTTCTCTTAGACACGTGTCATTCTGGTAAACTCTTAAGTAAGACAACTCCTCAAAAACAGAGGTTTCAGAAAAGGTCCTGCACCGCCAAAAGCTTTTTTGGCAAACGGGAGTGTCTGACCACTGCACGCAGGGTGAAAGTTTCCCTCTCCCTTCTCGCCGCTCTGCTAGGAGCCCAAGGAAGAGAAGGTCCTCTCTCCCACCTCTTGCGGAGAGCAGGGAGAAGGAAGCGAGCTGCTGAGGTTGCATGCAATCGGGTCCTGCCGCCCTCCAGAGCACCCCTGAAGGAAACCTTCTCATCTGCCAGCAGTGTGGTAGGCATGCGGTGGCCAGTCTTGGAGGGACAGCACGATTGCCGACCGATGGTCCAACAGCCCAGCTTTGCTAGCTCAAGGCCAGGCTGGATGAGGCTTTGAGCAACCTGGTCTAGTGGAAGGTGTCCCTGCCCACAGTGGGGGCATTGGAACTAGATGGTCTTTAAGGTCCTTTCTAACCAAACCATTCTGTGATTCTATGATTCTAGGACGGGTAGGGGCTATATGACACACTATAAACCACAGTAGGTAGCTCCACTGCAGGGTTTCAACTACAAGTCCATCCTGCCCCAGCTCATGCAAGGCCCCAGCAGCCACTTCAAACCTTTCATTCACTCACGTTTAACAACTGCTGTTCCAAAGTCCTTCCTTGCTGAAGAAACATGATGGATGAAGAACTAGACTCAGAAACCTTTAGTTTAGTGCACCACCGGCTAACTTCACTAGAAAGACACTTGCCATGTCAGTGAACGAAGGTCTTCAGTGGGGACCGGTGTATAGTCACATCCCCTATGGCCAACCTACTTGCCAGGGTGCTGCATATTAATGCTTTTCCTTAAATACACACACACACAAAATACAAGTGGCATCTATGCAGTCTTTTTTCATATTTCTATGGGAAATGCTCCCCTTTCTAAAAGACTTGTTCACCAATCCTAACAGCTACAAATTCTTTGTAGGTAGGTGCGGTTGACAGGAGAAAGTCAGACCTACTGACTGCTTAGGAAGCATTTTCAGAAGTAATATACATTCACCTAATTCTGCTTTTGTCACGTTTACAGGGTACTTGCCCACTGGTTTCAGCAGAGTTAGACTGAGGCTGCATATCCGTTGAAAATCCCACCATGCAAATATAGGTAAACACGTAGAAATATTCACCACGGTCTTTCCAGCCATTCAATCACTAGGCAATAAAATAATGAATTTTAAGTGAAAAAAAAAAAAAGGTTGACAAAGACAAAAAAGGTGAAAGAAATGAAAAATAACTATCTACCTGTTCTCAATTTAAAATCACACTAATTCAAGAAGGAGCGGAAAAAGAGCTATGGAGATTAACTGACTCAAAAAAGAAGTTGAAATAATTTCTACAGGACTGAGCCAGTCTTACCACTGTTCCTAGCCCACATCGCAGCAATTCTGGTTTCTTGTTTACCTGCTTTATATGAGGAAGGAGCTTGTCCTGTCAACACTTCTGTGTATCTTTAAAAAAACAGCCAAATAACTAGCCAAGCAAATATATATGAGCTACCGCACACCCAGAAAAGCGGTCTTGACACAAAATTTCGTATTGCACGTCTTTGACAATTTTATTGAACTAAAATGACAAATTCCCTGCCTCACGTCACCCAACATCAGCTCTCCTAACTGACTCAGCAGTGAGACTGATAAATGCCAAGGGAAATAATCCTGTTCCATGTTTTCCATATGCAGAAGAAGTCTCTACACCATGAAACCTGAAGGATGCTGGTATTAAAAACCTATTGAGGTCCTACCTATTGAGTAGGACAAAAAGGATCCCCCCTATCACTGTTAGACCAGGGAGTGTTGAGCATTCATATAAATTTCCTACTCCTTTGCACATCTGATGGAGAACAACCAGCACTGTTTTTAGCAGCTGTGGGTAGCTGCTAGCCAGTTAAAGTCCATATGAGGCAGGTCTTGCCTAGACCTTGTCTGCACTGAGGGATCTCTACACTGGGGCAATTACAGCAGCTGTTGGTCTTTGCTTTGACTGGTCTTTTCAGCTCGAGGGCAGTGTGCCTGCTGCTGTGTCTGTATGATTTCCAATCTGAAACCAACTCTTTGAGAGCATGGGCTTTGCTTCAGGTTCCTGCTGCAAGTGAAAGCCCCCCCGGGGTGGCCAGGGGAGGGGACTTTAAGACCTCAGACAAGGGGCTGGTGCTGTGCCAGCCCTGCCAGCTACTGGGAGGGGGCCAACCCCAGCTGCCCCACCATCCCCTCACAGAGGAGAAGGGACCTGCCAAGCAGCCGGGATGCGAGGCACAGACAGGTCTTTCTGGGACACAGGGGACCCAAAAGCTGCAGAGGAGCCTGTGGATGTTTTGTAGAGCTGACCACATCCAGACGTGCGACCTGTGGTCCTGTTCTGCAGCCAAACTTTTAATATCCAGAGCCAGGTGCTCCTGTGTTACGTGATGCTCTTGTGCTAAGCCAGAAGGGCCAACGCTGTATCACTGCAGTAACACAGGCTGGTTGTGTGAAAGTGCGTGCGTAATGGAAACGGGCTGATATTTCCCCTCGCTCTTCACTTTTCTTCAGAAAACACAAGTCACAAAGGGACAAACTGCTCTCTGCTCTTTTGGTCTTCGTGTACTTTCACTATGAAAAATGGGCTGGTGGCATGCAGAGCTTTCATAGCGGGGGGGGACGTGCCCAACTGCAGGTCATTATGTTTTAGGTTGTTTTTCCTTTGCTGTTCTCGGGGACCGCAGAGCTGGCCTGGCTGCTGGGAAGCTGCTAGGACTGTCCTGCCTGTTCAGAAACAACTCCTTCGGTCTGCAAGCATGCCCTTGCAATAATATACTACTTTATTTTATTTAAATGGATTCAGTTGTTCTTCTTTGTCCATCCTTCGATGAGACACACAGAGAAAGGAAACCAACAGCGATCCCCTACCTACCCGTATCCATTTAGAGACAGCAACGCATCAAGTCACATTGTGTGAATTTGAGCTCGCGATGGTTTGTAACTTCCCCCAGCCACCACACACTTCCATATAACCATTGCACAAGCCAACTACAAATGTCCCCAGAGTGCACCTGTAATTTAAGCACTAGCCCACCCATGTCAGTGTCACCCAAACAATAGGACGCAGGGACACAAACACACGGGCACAGATCTGGCAGTGCACAACCATCGGCTTTTCTTGCAGCCCATCCCTTTCTTTTGTCTGTACACAGTCTATTTAGGTTGGAAGCTCTTGGAAGCCAGTACCTTAGCCAAGATTTTTTTAAAAAGCAATTAGCAAAGTTGGGTTCTGATACTGAGAGGGTGGTGTGCTGTGGAGCACGCAGCTAGTGCCAGCAAAGGAAGAAGGAGTCCCAGTTGCATTTCTATTATAAGGACAATCAATTTGTAAGCACCACCTTTTCCTCCGCACCTTTTCTGCTAAGTAACCTTCAGGCACTCTAAGTCCCCAAGTGAATGGAAGGATCTGATAAGCCACCACTGAAATTTATACGGTGGGTCTCTTCCAACAACATGAGGATTCATTTTTTCATGGTTTCTAAACTGTTTGTTGCTACATGTTAGTCTCAGTTTTCAACAGATGGAGGCACTTGCAGCACAAAGCATGAAGAAATGAAGACATTTAGTCTTATTTCAGCTCACTGAGATGAAAAAGCTTTTTTGAGAATGGTTTGGGTTTTACTTGTGTGAAGGGCTGAAGGTGGAAGTGATGTGAAACCCTCAGAGGAATCATCCCTCCCCAGCCTGACGTGTACAGAGTCTTCCTCGCTTCTGCCGCGGGAGGGTAGGGATCCCGGTCCTTCATGGCCTCACCTGACTCTCCTCCCAGAAGCTGCTGTGGGAGCCTAAGTCTGTGGGCGAAGGTTGGACAGGGCAGGGGAAAAGATAAAAGATAAGCAGATCAGGTGCCCTTAACACCACCAGCCCTTGGGGATTCTCTAAAAAAGACCTCAGGCTGGGCAAGGAGGTGTTTGAAGATTTCCTTCAGAACAGCTACAGGCCATGGACTTTCCTTGAGCCTTACTAGTGAGACAGGATGACTTCAGATCAGGGTGTCCTTAACTGTGGTTGACCAAAGGCATACCTGTCCCTGCCCCTGGCTAGCTTTGCTAGGGGGCAAAAAGAAATTCCCTTTCCTCAAAAGGTTCTTCTTGGGCCAGCACCTTTTTAAGCCTCTTCTCAAATCCTGCTCAGCAATATTATTCTCTCTCTCTCTCTGGTCCTCAGCATCCTGCTCTTTGATATAAGGATGCCAAAAAAGTATTTGGGAAAACCACATATCCAGTACGGGATAATCACATTTAATACCCAGCTTAACCTTGGACATCTCAGGCCCATTGGGGCTAAATCCATGCAGCCTTTTCATTTTGTGCCATTCTCAGTCACCTGGTCTGTTAGTGAATTTTTCAGAGCTATGTAGGTTAAAACAATTCAATGAGAAAAACAGAAAGAAGCAGTCAAAAGAAGAAAAACCTAATTTTTCAGCAGACAGACACAGTAGGTCAAACGGCCTAAGGGAAATATTTAATTTAAGAGTCATACTACTTCTACCAAGTTTCCTAACCAAAAGTATTTTCGTCAGGAGCACTACTCTTGATCTGGTTACTGCTAATGATTTTCCCCATGGACTTAGCTCATAAAAACATAAATTGCTTTATGAATCATAGAATCATAGAAGTTGGAGAAGAAAATGATGGGTTAGGTCATCTTGCCCTTCTCCCTGACAGTGCAGTATTATTTCTTTTTATAAAAAGTTTTGAAAATAAGCATTTATTCAGAGCTGGAGAATAAAAATGTGAAGTTCAAAAGAGATTTTAAAAATACATAATGAAAGCAGTGGAGGAAGAGCCAGATTCTTAAGTACCTTGGCTCTTTCTACAAGCCATGACAATTTGATGAGAAGTACCATCTGGATAGGGATGACCAGAAATTCAATGGCAAAAAATGGACAATGGTGGAAGTCCTGCGCATGGGTAATTATCACAATTGTAAATGCAAATCTGGTAGTTACACAGGCAAATATGCTGCTAGGCAAAGACCTGGCCATCACAGTAACCACAACCAAATGTACAATGGGACCTGTAAGAATCCAAAGTCTGCAGGCCTTTGCAGAGTGAAGGTGGCACCTGTGATAATACACACTGTGTCATCGTCACCTGTCGTGACATCTCCACACATCCCAGTGAGCCAGAAAGTCTGTGCATTGCATATTTGCTTTTGGAGCTTTTGGGTTGAGTATTTTTCTGTTTTCCAAAGATGGTTTCAAATCCTGCTTTGTATTACTTTTTGAAGTTTTTTCCCCAAGCATACCTAGTTGAAGAGCCTGTCCTTTTGTACTAAAAAAACCCCCACTTTCAGAACCTGTCTAATTCTGGCTCAGAAACTGCTCTTGATCTGACATCCTCTGAAGACAAAATAAAATGTTCCTGTTATTACTGAAGTTAATCAATCTTAGAGGTTTTTTAAAAAAAGTATTTCCATGTCCTGTAAAGTTCACTAAATCTCATCCTGGTGTGAAGTTCTGACTTTTGTCTCCAATGGCCTCCTTTCTCAGAAACGGCCCCTTCTCTTCCAGCATTTTTCACAGAAAATGCAGACTCTCACTAGAATTCAGACGGTCTGAGAATTGTTATAAACATAAAATAAATGAATCAAAACCTGTTGCTGGAGTTGTTTTTGGACTTCAGCATGTTTTTTCTAGAGCTCTTTAAGACAACAGTATCTAATTTTGTTCCCATTACTGTCTTCCATAGATTTCTTTTGAATGGGGACATCTTAGAAAATGCATCTCAGTATTTCTGTAATTCCTTTAGCTCAGGCGAGCGAGTCATAGATCTGCAAGCACAAACTTTCCCAAATATCAGTTACTGAAACTAGAAACACTGTAATCCAGCAGTTTTTATTTTGATTCTAGTCTCAAGAAAAGAAGGCCAATAGCATTTTAAATCCCTTCAGTACACAGCACGCATGTTTTGATACGTCTAACTGCAAATCTTGTATGTGAGTTTGTGCAGGTAACAGCCCTGAAATCTGTTTTTGTACAGGCTACACATGTAACTGATCTACTTGAACCAACACAAAACAGGATACACCGACCCAGCAAGAGTATAGAAAAATAAATGTGCAGCCCAAACCTGCCAGAACTGTCTCAGAATGGAGAATACACCGCTTTTTTCCTTCACGACCAATGAAGGTCAGACCAATCCGTACCTCAGTCAAACGTACGAGGAGGAGAAGAGATGCCAGACTGACCGCAACACCCGCTGCGATTCGGGAACCCTTGGTCAGAAGTCAAACTGAAGGGCTTTGGAGCCCACCTAAAAATGGAAGGAGCATAATCCCTTCTATGCTGCGTCACGAATGACTTAGCGATAAAAGGAGACGTGCTTCCCTACCGAGGGGGAGGTTGACCTCTTCTCCTGGCACACATAAAGCCTCCTCTGCTATGCAGCTGATTTGCCTACAATAAAGTGAAATTATTTACAAGGAAGCTTTTACATACATTTGAGTCGGGAAGATATGTATGTTGCTTCAGTATGTATTGTATTTCTACTTCCTTTTTAAAATGTAGAATCTTATTAAATATTAACTATTATACCAACTGAAGAATTGATTTGAACCAGTAGGTATGCCTGCAGGATGATTTTGTTTCTTACCATTCTAGCAGACTCATATTCAAAAAACTAAAGCTTATTTGTTGTCCGTAAACTATGAACATGCCCAGGTAATTGCATATGCAAAGCTGGAATTTGCATATACAAATATCTTTTTTTATGTGCACAGCTGCCTGGTTCACTGGGGATCTTTTTCAGGGATAATTCAACCACAATTTAAAAAAACCACACAAACCTACAAACTAAATAAGAAACCTCACCCCGACAGTAGTATTTGTTTTAAAGTTTGGCCTCAAATCCAAAAAATATAGGTCAGATTTTTCCACTATAACCATGCGACATCATGATGCAACTCAGACAAATGAAGGCTTGAGAACGAAAAGCGCAGGCAAGACATGAGTTAGACGTGAGTTTTCTAAGCTGTTTTAGTTAAGTTTCAAACCTTTCTTTTCTTCCTCCCCCAAGTTAAGCAACCTTGAGCTGTGAGTCTCGTTCTCTAGTGGGTGTTTGGATGCTGCTGCTCTCTTCTCCCGGGACGATTCCACTTAAGCAACAGCCAGCACTTCTGCCAAGTGTGCGGGAGGAATGCGAGAAACTAACCACAAACCTCAATTTACATCAGGGCATTTCAATAAAAATATGAAAATGCCCCATTCGGGCTAGTGACTGAGGTTAACGATTGCCTCTGGTAACAGGCAGCGCATGTGCTGCAGAAGCATCTATACCTGCAAATTTGCTCCACCCTGGCTTCACTTCACCCCGCAGACAAAAGAACCTGCCCTCGCCACCTGAACAACACAACTGCCCGCGTGAAAGGTACAGGTATTCCCCTGGAGTTACCAAACCATTCATCTCCTCCTTGTACTTAATTCTTAAAAAAAGAAAGGAAACAAAAAAAAAAAAAAGAGGAAAGATTGGCTGGCTGGGAACATGTGTGCTCCTAAGCTATATGACAGCACAAGGTACAGTGAACTCCATGAGGCAGCAGCCAGGTGTCCTCTCTCAGGCATTTATTTATTTTTGCAGGGTGGCTGAGCTTGAAAAGTTAGATCAATGACATATTGGTTTCCAATGCTTTAAAATCCTCTTAACATCTGAAAGGCAAGACTAGCAAGAAATGATGTGTAAGGTATACGCTGCCCACCTTTTACCAGCATCCCTCCTGTCGGCTTTTGGGTATGATCCAAGTCATCCCTGGGCAGATACTTTAGAAATGCAACGCAAGTCATATTCTAGAGCAGCTGGACACCCATGAAAAATAAGGCTTCGGGAAGGCATAATTAAAACCATTTGTAGGACAGCTTTGGCTTAAAACATACCCACTGCTCCACATGTGTTTCATGAGGCTGGTGATGAAGCCCTATACTAAACCGTCAACGTGGCCCTCTGCAAATGCTATCGTTAGCTCACTTACTTCTGGGTTCGCGAGGTCCGTCCACTGTTATCTTGATGGCTCTGTGGTATGTGGCTACTTGCGGTGGATTTGTGAAGACGGTGATAGTCAGCGTGAAGCTTTTCCCTGCAATAGGAAAAAAATGTTACTGAGCATATGTGTTGAGAGAAGGTGCATTCCTCATTTCAGACCGCACTCACACACACCAAATGGCACCAGAACACTTTAGCTGTCTGTATCTAAAGGCAGATACGTGCCCAGAGAGCGGGGCGTATAACCTCAGAACTGCCTGCTGCTGGATGCGTTCTCTCTGTGGCAACTGCTCAAAGCTTTCGGAAAAAAAATTAATTTATATTTAAATGATCTACACTTTGTAAAAAAAAAGGAGGTTACCTCTAACAGTTAGAGTTTATCTGATCTACATGACTGCTGGAACGTTATCTGTACTTTCTAAAGGGTGCAAGTTCAGAGCGGCTTCAAAATTGTAGCCGACTATTCCAAAACTGCCACGGGAATCTGATCAACGGTACTCATTAAAATTAAAGAGAACTGGGTGCTCAGATCCCCTAGGCAGATCGTAAAATCCCACACTTTGTGGTTGGTGGAAGTCAGCATTAGATCAATTCCATATTGCGAACCAGAACCCTTAAAAAATAATCTGCTACTGCAATGTCAAGAAACAAAGGAATGGAAAAAAAAAAAATCCCTACAGCTTGTCCACAGAGAATTAAAACATTTCATGAAGACACAGCAGAGCATTATGCTTAGTTTCTCTATTATTCAGTAAGAAAACTGTGAAGAACTTTTCAAAATTGCTATATGCATGCTCTGAGTTGGAAAAAGTACTTGTTTTGATGGCTGCTGGGGAGGGTTTCGTATCTCCTTGTGACTGCAATGCCTTCAGATCCTGCTACCCCTGGATTTGCTTTTCACCAATGCCAGCATTTACTTCAGGCATTTTTTAAATAACAAAAGTAGCATCTTGCATCTTTGATAAGACCTCATATATGCATTCATTATGGCTTTGGCCTGGACAACAATAAAAACATTGCCTGTCAGCAGGTTTAGCATAGTTATCTCAGCATCACGGAGGACTCAGATACTGTCAGGAATCTTTGTTATCAGTAAGAGACATCAAGGGACATCACCCCAAGTTAGATAACTGGGAACTGTTGTAAGAAAATTGAGGTTCTCCTGCTTTAGGCACATGCTGTGCGAGCTTTCCCATACAGATCTGCCTGCTTCATTTTACCGCTTGGCTCCAGCACTCCTGAGGGCCGAGTTTCTTCCCTTCTAAGATTTCTCATTTTTATTGTTTGCTTCATTTATCTATATAAATAAATACAAATTTAAATATAAATGTGAATCTAAATGCCTGTCTCTAGGAGCAATATTCCCCCCACCCCATGCACATTCACTTGCAATTCAGTACTTCTCTTACTGCAATTCCTGCTTGGGTGCTAATGGTCTGCATCACCGTCACGGCGAGCAGATACACCTAACTGTTACTGGAAACTGTCCTCATCACATCCCTGTGAATTAGGGAGGTATTCTCCCCACTCTGTGGATAAGGAACTGCGGGGAGATAAAGTGTCTTGGCCACGATCTCACAGGAAGGCTGTGGCCAGCGATGCTAACTGCTTTGGCTGCTGCAACTAAATCCGACTGTAATCCTAAATCACAGCCCTGACAAAACAGAAGCTGAAACACACGCCTTGCAAATCCCAGGCCAATGTCTTCCCACCTCCACATCCTCGCTAGGAAGCAGTCCCTGAGGTCGAAACAATTGCAACAGAAGCAGAAGTCATTTCAGATCCCTGTCTCAGGGCCTTTGGGTCCTACATCTACCCAGACCAAGGATGTCTGTGTTCTTGACATTCTTTAAATACCAAATGACATGATAGATCTTTACAGCTTTGTTACTCTTTCTCCGCCAGCACAGCAGATCTTTCTATGAGGCAATAGTAATACAGTTCAATAAACTTCTTTCCAAAAAATTTTATCACCTATAGCATTACACTTAACAAGTATCAGAGAAGCACCCATAGATTTTCCTTCTTTCCAAAAATAGTTTCCTTCTCTCATTACATACAACATCTAGATCAGTAAGACCAAAAGAGATTTTGCAAATAAACTTTATGCTCTTTACTAATCTGTGGTATTTCCATCTTGCTTCCTGCTTGGTTTTTTGGTTTTTCTGGACAACTGCTGATGCGTTAGGTAAGGTGCTCCTGCTGATCTGCTAGAATACGTAATCAATTTATTTCTTTAGAAGGCCCTTGTGGATTTTCCAGATAGAAAAGAAACGTGAGAAAAAAAATTATAACAATAGTGAAATGTAGCAAAATGTGGCCACATTACCAGTCTACAAGACTAGAATAAAGAAGAAGAGGGAGGTGAAGTTGCTTCCAAGATTCTGTAGAGAACAGACTAGATCTCAGAGCCTGTATAAGGTTGTGACACAAGTTGGCAAAAGCAGGAAGATACTTAGCTTACTTCTTGTTGACAGAAGACTATTCATTAACCACATACTGGTTAACCACAGGACTATATAACCATAAACGTACGTGTCACTCATTGCTGCTTACCATTAATTCAGGCTGTGTTCTTTCTCTGGTTATTCTGTTTCATTTACATTTAGCTTTATTAAGGGGTTTTATCACTTTTATTCATAGCTTCTACATTATTCATCATTATGTGTCTCGTTGACAAAGGTACATTTAGATAGGAGGTATCGTTAGCGAAATCTGCGTTTCATGGATATACCTGTTTTGGGATGACAGCAGGACTATAAAAGTCTCCTCCTTTCTTTTATATATTATGATACAGCCATGATACAGATTTTTTTTCCACATACGCTTGCATAACACACAAGCACGTGCACATACACACACATACGTATGCAGCATACAGCAGACTAAACTGGTGGAAATAATACCAGATTAGTCAGTGGAGGCTGTACTCAGACTCCCTAGTGCTGAAGCCTGTATTAGACGCCATGATTTCTGATGCCTAAGTAAGTGGACCTCGTAACTATCTGTAGAAGACCTACACTGAGCACTTTGTGTCTCTGCTCAGAAAGGGGCGGGTGCCACCAAAACTGAGTCGGATGGCCTAAGTGATGGACTGACCTCTCTAGTGACTGTAAAGAGGGACCAAACCCTCTGAGAAGGCATTCTGAAACACTGGCCTGGTTTGGATGCCTCCAACAGTCATGATGACAATTTGATGATGTCCTAGCAGTCATGGCAAGCCGGCAAGTAGCCCTCCGTTAGCTAACATCAAAATCTGAGACTCTTTGGGTTAAACAGTCCCATAAATCTGCAGAAAACCAAACACAAATTAGCTCGGGTCTATGATGCATGCTTCAGTATACTGAAGCCAACTGATACTGCGTCATCGTGGGAGTATTTGCCGATGGTGGAAGGGCTGATGGGTGATGTCAGTGTCAAGCTGTGCTTCGCTGGGGTGCAAGAGTCACTTCAGAGACTGTTTCTCTCTCTGTAACTATCCCTGGCAGCACTAGGCACATAGCACCTCATGAACACAAGGATTAAATTCTTCAGACGTGGGACAGGGCTCTGCCTTTGGAAACCTCTCCCACTGACATCAAGCATACCCTCATACATGTAAGGGAAAAGCAGAAGATTCACTGCTTCCATCAAGTCTTCTCTCACAACTAGGGTAGGAAAAATTGCTTGGTAATGTTTATTTTTGCAAGAGCATTAAGGTCAGAACCCTTCTAGAAAAAATAATGGAAACAGTAGCATTTGTGGCCAAAATACAATAGTGACTTTTGAAATGATACCTAGAGACTCTGTGGGTGGATTTACTAGAAGCTGTACTGTCAAAAGTGCCCTCAAGAGTCACTGCTGATTTGATAGCCGAAGTCAGATGGATTAAACCAGTTGTCTCCAGCTCATGACTGCTCTTGAGATCCCCTGATGCTCTGCAAAGCCGCAAGAACTTAAGAGGAAGCCACAAAGCACAATATTGCCTGCCGGTACCTGCTCAGCAGTACTGTTTCTGGACCAGCAAAAGCTGAAGATCAACCTCCAAGACCATCTGAAGGTGTTGTGCCTATGCTCTACAATGCAATACAGGAACCTGAAGTCTGCATTCCATCTGCGTCCCACCCGATTGAGGCTGGAAGTAAAATGAGCAGAGAGCTGACATCCAGCATGATGAGAGAGTATTGAAGTGATCCCCCAGAACAGCCCTGAAGGGCTCTAGAGGGAGCAACAGCCTTGTAAGCTGCGGCCCCTGGGAACATTTGAGAGGAACCGAGAGGGAAAAAATGAATCCCAAGTGATAACATGGTCACATGAAGCTCCTGTGCACTGCTTTAGTCATCCCTGAGCAGTGTCATGACCAGGTGGGAAGGCACACTTAAAATATAAGTGGCTGCACAGGCAGATGTAAAGGGGAATGAGAACAGACATGCTTTAGAGAAGTAAGGCCACATTTTGAACCTATCACTTCATTTTCATCCACCTCTTTCTCGGGCAAAAAGAGCCATTGATTCCATTGATGAAGGTTCATCCAAACGAGGATAGAAAAAAAATGGAGTTAAAGCTTCAGAAGTTTGCCTGGGGTGGGGTGGGGGAGAGGAAAGGGAGGCTAACAGATGATGTGGTTACAATTACTATCTTTTGCTTTGGGGATTTATTCAGATGATCACAGATGTGTCATTAGACTCGGTGGGGTTTTTTTTAATTGTTACAGTAAATTATTAGACTAAAAAAAGGAAAAAAAGGAAAGGAGCCAAGAATGCTTGTGCTGACAAGGACAAAAGATATAGATGGAAAAACATGAAATGTAATACACAAATACAATACAAATTATATTACAGACATTTCTATTATATTAGTGAGAGACTTCCAGGTTCTAGTAAGAAAGATTATGGTACTTTTTTTTTTTTTTTTTTAAATCCAGCTTCTACTTTTTAGTGCTTATGTACTTACTTTCATTAAACCATGCTAAATGATCCATTTTATACATCTTTACAATTTCTCACAACATCCTCCTGGGTATCTGCCAAGGTGAAGATGCCTATTGCATTTTAATAACATATCTGACTGTATCTCTGGGCAGGATGTAATACACACATGCTCGCATATTCATTCTCAAATGTCGACTATTATACACTGGGGCCAAATTCTGCTGTTCTTATCACTTAAGGCCCTGAATACTCCAAATGTAATCAACAGGATGAGATGGGCCAACATAATTTGACCCTTCATTAGTTAACTGCTGCTCATCATATAAGTGAAATATTTTTGTAGGTGTTCAAGTTGCATGTCCAATTGCAAAAAACCTGCACAAGTCCAAATTCTGTGCTCAGGTGGTGACTCCTTTCTCCTGCCCCTGGTGACAGTTTCACACAGTCAGAATATAACTTTGCCTGTTATGTTTGGTCCAGTGGCTATTTCATCACAAAAAAGCTGCAGCTGAAGTAAGCAGCATCAAAAAAAATAACATAATTTGTTTACCATCCACACCACAGATACCACTGAATTTAAATATGAGAAAAAAACTGTTATTCACCTCATCTGCTATCGCGCTAGAAATGGTTTACAAATTCTGACCGCCACAGACCAACGGTCCAAACAGGTAATGTGAATATGGGGAGATGTCAGCAAATCAGGGTGACTGCCCCCAAAAATGCAAGCACTGCCCATGCAAATCAGTTGCACAGGCAATGGATTTGCTTGTGTATTTATATGGACATTTTGCAGGGGTGTGTGTGTGTGTGTGAGTGTGTAAGTTGGAGATTTGGGAAATACACCCACTTGCCTCCTGCCAAACCAGCCTGGGTCAGCATAAAGGTATACTTTTGAACATTTCTGTCGAGTGTCTCACTCCAGGAAGTTCTCATATCTGTGTTTACACAGCATCTGCTTACCCAGAATGAAATCTCCATGGCATTAAATCAATGGGCGTTTTGTTCTGTATTTACATGGGGCCAAGTTGTCATGCAAATGGCCAAAAGTGGCCCTCCTGCAAACTTGCACCCAGCTATGAACTATTGAATTTGCTTTGCGATACGTTGTGGAAAAGCACCTCGCGGCTGCGGGACCATGGCTGGCTCCAGCTTCTCCCTGTCCCTTTCCTTCCCAGCTCCCTGAAGCATTAGCGAGTGCTTAACCAAGACTTTTCCTCCCTGTCCATTCTCCAAATTTTTTTTTCTGGCTAACAAGCCAAATGCTGTGATGGAGAGCAGCAGAGCTGCCTGCCTCTCCTACCATGGCTCTGGGGATTCCCAGAGCTAGAAGGCTAGAAAAAGGTGGTGTCTTGGGTGGAATTGTTTCAGAGCATTATTTTGGTGAAGCGTATGTACATTTAACCTAAGGCAACACAGGAACTATATTAAGCAACCAAAATTACATAACTGAAATGAAGTAACATTAATAGACATGCTGTCAACCTAAGCAGGCACCAAAATTGAATTTTACCTTAAGCCCATTATCTGGGTGATAAGGATAGTCCCTGACACTGTTCTGGAAATTGTCTCTGACAATCTTCCTATTCCATAAGTCAAAAACATAACCCCAAGTCTGCAAGCTGTGGACATGAAATATTTAAGCAAACAGATGCAGAAGCTGGTTCTATACTCCGTGTAACTGACAGCTGTTAAAATAAAGCTGATTCGGGCCCTCAGCAGCTATTCCAGCAGACACATCTTGGTGTGCATGCCCCTTGTCATCGGGTGTGCCAGGCATGCTATAAGATCTGTCCCCTACACTACACATTTCCCTTTGCACAGGAGAATGCCCACGCTTTTCCCTGCCTTTGCTGTGCTACAGCGGTACCGACATTCAAATCCCTTTTCTCAGAAAAAAAGGAGAACATCTTCTTGCTGGAATAAACAAAAAATGCCAGCACCTAGAATCCCAGAAACGTGTCACTGTCAATTCAAAAATCACATATTTGCTTGAATGCTGCTTTTTTACCCATTACTGTAGCAACTAACACCTTTATATTTGACCTGAAACCCTCAGAAGAGTGATTCTCCCTTGCACAAACAGGGATCGCTCACATTCTCAGGCATTGCAAGGGTGGGACTCAGCTCACCAGAACAGCCACCGTTTTCCTCTCTTTTTTTGGCCAGATGTTTACATTTTAATTTGACAAGAGTTTGTGTGCAGCCAGTTTCACTTCTCCACTGACGAGCGGTTTCACTTCCCAGTCCCATGTGCTGTCACGATGATACCGTCCACCATCTCCTCCAGCCTTGCGGGGGCCTCTGTGCTAATCCCTTCCCTGACAGCCCAACAACGTCTGTAAAAGTCACTGCTGCTCCTGCTCCCCTGTTTGCCTGCGAGGCACCTGGTGGCCCTTCTCTGCTTAAGACATTTGGATTTGAAATGCGCTCCTTTGAAATGGTCATGTCTAAAATGTTAGACAGGAGGCATCAGTCTCAATCGGATTCCTTTAGGTTCTTTCCCTCAAGTTACTACTTCTACTACCTTGATGGTATTTTTCCTGGGAATGTGCTTCAGCAGAGATGCCACAAAAGCACAATTTATTTTTGGGGGAGGAAAAAACCACCTGTGGCAGTTGAGTAGGAGGAGATGTCAGGTGTGGGTACTAAATGGTCACGGCCATTTGTCAGGAAGGGAGCTGCAGCAGAAGACAGGTAGGAGAATGACTCTAAGCTTATGGGAAAGGACATAAATGAACTAACTGAGGAGACGAGGCATAGGGTAAATCAAGAGATTTGGGACTGAGGTGGCGAGAGGGAGGTCTCTGAAGACACGGTGTCCGACGATAGTCACCTTAGGGTGACACCTGGTAGTTAACATAGACATTAGTCACCTTTGTATGCCAACATCAACAATCCACAAACACACAAACCCACCAGGAATCCCCCTATATTGTGATGTTGTCTAATTTCAGAAGACAGACTATTTCAAGCTGTGGTAGGAATTCAGCTGGTGGGAACATTATTTGTACTATAGGGTCCTTAGGTCTAAGTCCTATGTAAATACCAGCTTTTAGGCTTTGTGATGGAGGTGGTATATGTATGTGTGTGTGCAAGTGTGTGCCCCAGAGTTACAACGATGTTTGACAATATAGAAAAAAAGTGTTTTTCCATTCTGTTCTGAAACACAACCCAAGTGACCTGTTTTAACTGAATTTTGGGGGTGGGATGCCTTCTTAGACTGAAAGCCTGCAGATCAAGTTTGCAAAATGGATTAAAGCATTAAAAGACTGGGATGGGGCGAGAGAGGGGAAGACCTTTTAATGGAAAAGCCAAGCAGCCTCTAACTATAAGTGGAGTTGCTGCAGTAACCACTATAAAATTCTTATGAACTTGGGTGGAGACATTAATTACAGCACAGGAAGAATGAGATGCTATGAGATGCCCGACCTCTGCAGCAGAGTAGCAGCACAAGCAGATTACAGTTTGAGTTTTAAAGTGCAATGCTTATTGTGAAAATATTTTTAGGACCTGAAATGTATATATGCAGTTTACACAAACATACGTGTCACTAATGTTTGAACACACATTTTGAGAGGGTGGAATTATTTTTTCCCCAAAGATGACTCTAATGGAAGTCTCTGATGCTCCTGTGAGTGGGCTACCCCAAAACCTGAACCTCTGCTTTCAAGCTGTGACCTACTACATACCAGGGAATTTTTATTTTTTTTTTTTTATCCCTCAGTGCAATATCATTTTAGTTTTAAATGAAGTGCTTCTCTGTACCGGAGCAGGGGTTGTTTGTGAATAAGTGTTCAGAAAGAACTTAGCCTCCACAAAGTGCATCCAGCTGTAGGGTGGAACGAAGACACGATCGCTCAGCAGACTGCTGTGTCACTGCCGAATGGTTTGGAGAAAGGGAAAAACAGCAACCGAAACACCAGAGGGAAAGAACAGTTCGAAACGAAATGACTTAAATGCAAAGCTACCACCTTCACACAGAAAATGCCTTGGAATCCTTTAGCCTAATAATAGTCCTTAACCCAGCTATAATTTCAAACCATTAATAAGCTTTTTGAGGTAGAAATTATCACCCGCACTTTATAGGTGATGAGAGAGACATGAAAAGGTTAAGGCCCAGATTCACAAGAGGATTTAGCCGCCTGAAGTGGGATTCAGGTTTGATTTAAGTGCTTAAGTCCAAAATTACACCCCCCACCC
>NW_009601713.1:0-10996 GCF_000690535.1 Cariama cristata | reverse complement strand
GGTGCCCAGCAGCAGCCGCCATGGATATCTGAGGGGGCTTCCCCTGCCAAACAGTCCCATGCCCTCCAGGCCACAAGCCCAGCCTCCGGGAAGGAGCATCTCAGCATGGTCAGCTGGCCCTGACCCACAGCCTGAGCTCTCCTCTGCCCCTTCTCCTCAGGGAGGTTTGGCTCGGGAGCTGCTGCTCAGGGTTCACCCACTGAAGGCCTCTCACGGTGGGCCCTGCTGTAAGCGTTAGGGCATTTCCCCAGGGAAGGTCCCTGCTTTGTAGGACGCGCCTCAGATGTACACTTCACTCCTCCCCGAAGGGCACCGTGGCCAGACGGCTGTGGTGGGGTGGCCGTGTCCTCAACGCTGGTGGCCCCAGCTGCTGGAGGTCCTCTGGGAGAGGAGGTCCTTCGGGCAGGGTGGCGGTGGCATGGCTCTCGGGGCTGATGGCTGCGTTTGGGGTGAGGGGAGTGCCTCGTGCCGCTCGCGCTTCTCCAAGGACTGCTTTTGAACTTATGATTTCTTCACCCTCGGGAAGTCCTGTTCTCATCCTTTGCCTAATCGTCAGACCGGGAAAACCTCAGTGTGACGGGTGCTGTGGGTTTTGGCAGATCCTATTCTGCCTTCACTTCACGGTGCCTTGTCCTCCGAACCTAGAAAAAGCCCTTTGAGACCTGGATTTTGTCTCAATCCCTCTCCCTTCTTCCAGCACTGGCTTTCACTTGGGACCAGTCCAAGTCTGGCTACCTCAGTGCTCTGGCACGGTACAGGAGCTGGGAACAAGCCCTCGCCCTACGGAGCGATGAAGATGATGTCCTCTCGGCATGGCTGCAGGCAGAGGCACCAGCTACGGGAACCAGGAAGGGCTGGGTTCACTGGAAGAGCATTGTGCTGCTCTGAATATGAAAGGCAAGGAGCACTTTTATGATCGCCAGAGCCATTTTAGCAAGTGAGAGACTCCCGCCTGCACTGGCTTAAAGCAGGTGAACGCCAAAAGACAACCTGACAAGGATCTTCAGGAGCTAGCTGAGCATGGGAGTGTGCGCTGGGACTGTTTACTCCGAGTTAATTTTCTTAGAGGAAGGACTCCTCCGTGCTGTCATTACACTAATGCAATGCGCATTGATTTCAGAGCTCAGAAGAGGTCTGGGGTCACTCGATGGATATCCATGCAGTCAGTGATGGGGAGATAACACTGCCATTACGAACTTGGAACCCGCCAAGTTCCACCAGAGACAACTTTCAAACGTAGGGTAACCTCTGTGGCCTCAGATACGGACGCGGCTTTCTTAGAGTTGCGGCGCATAAAGTCTAGCCTGTGGAAACTTTGTGGCCTTGCCAAAGCATTTCCTTCAGTTCCTCCCTAAACTTCAGGGAACTGATGTGCATACACACTGCTCCAAGCACCGCCCCACTGAAGAGCTCTTATGGCATCCAGCCTTCAAAGCAGCTGCTTCCCTCCTCCTTGCCTCGGTCTCCAAAACCTCCTCCCTCTCCCCAACGCGTTGCAGGCTCCCTTCCCGCACCACACAGTAGGTAGCTCCCCATCCTCGGAGGGAGCGGTAGGAAAGGGTGGAAGGAATTTAGGATAATTCCCAGCAGCGCACTTTGAGGTCAAAACCTGCTCCTGTGATAAAGCCTCACATAGGAATCCCAACCTGTGCTGAAAGGCAGCAGCTCTCAAAGGGGAGGCATCAATAGAGGAAGGAGGACAAGAGACAGAGATTGATGTGGGACAGAGATGAAGGGAATAAGGTCGATTTGGAGAGGCTGAGAAAGCTGTGTCAAAATACTACAATGGGAAAAACAGGGGAGAAGTAGGATGGGAGCAAAAGAGGTGGAGAGTCACACGGCATTAAGGTAACAGAAAAAGAAATGCCTATTTTTTTTACTGCTGCTAAAGGGTTTTTAGAAGGGAACAGAGGCTGTTTCAGGCTGATGAAGGTTTATGCACATGACTATGCTGGAAAAGACTCTCCTGACGGCAATTGCAAGCCACTGATTTGCAGCATCCTCACTCCTGTTAATCCAAGAGCTGCACGCTGTCGGATAGTGAGCTGAAGTTTACTAGCCAGCCCTGAAGCCAGGGTCCTAATTCATCTCTCAGAACAGTTTTATTTTGATGACAAAATAGCAGCTGTTATTTGAGTTGTAATACAGATTCGCACATATATAGGTACACAGGTACACACAAAAATAACTATTTTTTTTTACCAGAACTTAAGCAGCCTCTGAAGGAGCGCACACTAAAATAAAAGCAAAATAAAAACAAAGCAAAAAAAAAAAAAAAAGCTGGAGGGCAAATAGATCTCTTGAAACTATGTAACCTTTTCATCTAGAGAGGTGCTTTGTTTTCCCTAAGCAGTATCCTGGTAAGGCCCACTCCTTTTATCATGGCAAAAAAGAAAATGCTCAGAGGACAGCATCTGCCTCATCCTCATCGTTAGCGCGAGTCTCAAAAATGTACAAGCAGAGCTCTGCAAAACCAAAAAATAGATTTATTGTTATTGGACTGAGGGCAGTGGTTCAGCACTTGGCATGGCCACTGTTTACAGCAGTAATGCTCCCGGAGACAGGAAGTTCTCCAAATCGCTCTGCCATTATTTTTCTCCTGTTGACGCTTTCTGATCGAGAGTTTTTTCGCCCAGACGAAATTTTAAGTAACCCAGCAGAGAGTGTTTGGGAGCTGGCAAAGCCAGCTGCAGTCATGCTCAGCCTCA
The DNA here is from genome assembly GCF_000690535.1 of Cariama cristata. NCBI lineage: Eukaryota > Metazoa > Chordata > Aves > Cariamiformes > Cariamidae > Cariama > Cariama cristata. The sequence goes on along the minus strand of NW_009601713.1, from coordinate 8,288 downwards.
CGGACCACATGATGTTTTTCGAGTCAAACCCCCGCGCAGAGCCACATCATACGTATCCCTTCTTACACAATCAACAATTCATGCAAACCCGGCTGCACGTAGCGAGTGTGTGCCGAAGACGACTCGGGCGGCACTGGCGTCATGAGAAAGTCTTCTCCCCTTCCCTCCTCCCACCACAGCGTCCCTGCCAAAGGCCAGCACTGAGGCATCCATCGCCTTGAAAGAGCCAGGTTTGCTGATCAATCTAACATCAGCCGGGGTTATTTGGCTTGAAATAGGCATTGGCTCCTCCGTATCAGTGTGGGGAGTCTGCATGCTGAATTATTCCATGGCCACTCGGTTTACACAGAAATCTCAGTTACAATTACTGACACAATGAAGCAACCTTAAGTCACGTAAAAATAAAATTACCGCTTCTGGCCTCTGCCTTTCAGGGAAAAATTCACCACTCAGACCAGACTGGAAGAATAAGAGTCCTGTGACAACCATTGACGCTCTAACGCACAGCTGGGGCAGGACTGGTGAGCAGCACTGCCGGTGCCCGGCTTTCCCACCCCAAGGGCCGTGCCAGCCTTGTCCGCTCCCGGCACGATGGCAGGAGCCGCAGGATGGCTCAAAGGACCTGCCCGCTCCTCTACGGCCAAACCGCCCTCCCACTGGCTGCAGCATCCTTATCAATCCAAAGTATATAAGCGGTTGTTTTTAAACTCTATCACTTGACTCCTTTTTTCAATTTTGATTGCTGTTGGATTTCTTCTATTTTTGTCCTGTCTGGCAAGCGCGGCTCTTTGTTACTCCAGTATCTGATACCGTGTCCCCTGAAGCATTCCAATGGCTTGGACTAGGACCCAGCCGGCTGCTTAATACTGATTTTTATGATCCTGTTGAATAGCATCCTCCTCTGTTTTGCACATACTTTTATAATTTTGAATGTGTTTAAGTAAAAAATAAAACAAATTTCAACAAAGTGCTCAAATAATGCAACCACAAGCTGAAGCTGCACAGAAGGAGCAAAGTTCTGACTTCAGAAGACCAATAAAAATAATTGGACTCAGAATCCAGGCCAGTAATTTCTGAGTTTTAAGTATTTTTAAGATTCCACCTTAAACTGATTTTTCTTCCCCAAAATTATATCCAGAAGGAAGAACCCTGACAGCAGAGACTTCCAATTATACTTGGTAATCTCTCTCTCTCTCATGTTCTCCTACCAGCTACACCCGTGGAAAAGGAGTACTTCTTTGGCTCCGTGGAAGTTGAAAACTATCACAAAACTTATTCATGACTCTAATACCGATAGCTAGTAGGAAATACATACGTAGGCTTAATTTTCAGTCCTTTCCAAGATGTAGTTCTTAAAAAGGCCTTGCTGGAAAGCTATCACGAAGCTCCAGCTCTCAGCTTTAGATTGAGATCTGCAACAAGCCAAGACACTTCCCCATTAGCTACTATTATGATAATCTATTAATAATTTTCATCTGGAAAACATGTTTATTTGTTGGGTTTTTTTTTTAATGTTATGCTCTACAAAGAAGATAGTTACTGGGATTAATGATTCCATGAGGAAAATATGTAATGCTTACTGAGCCACGAAGCTTTCCCTCTCCAAAATAACTATTTATTTTTAATTTTATCCAATGAAGTTCTATGGTGTCAGGCTTTTTGCATCAGATTTATTTCATCATAGTAACCTAAACCGGTTCATTATACATTAAGAAAATAGGGTACTTCGCAGTAGTAGCATTTTGAAGTTGGAAGTGTTTATGAACAGAGAGAGAAAAATAAAGATTAATTTTTTTTTAACCAGGTAATCAGGCAAGGGGAGGCTGAGATTGGCTGAAGTTTTAAACTAGATTTTTCTTTCAGAAATTACTTACTCGGGCTTACAAGCCAGATGGGCAGGTTTTCCCAGTAGCATTCTCAAACTAGGGTGAGGAATAGTAACTCTGGAGCCCAGCCAATTCCAATGTAAATCTGTTTTGTTCAGGAAAGCGAGCCAAATTGCTTTTATACAACATCTCAGTGTTTCGAGTGACCTGCGATATTCTCAGCTCCCATTCTGAGTGTCAAGAAAATAAAGTGCTTTGGTTTTTATTTTTTGGTTTTTTTTGTAATTGTGACCGACAGGCACAGGCAGAGCAACACGGGGCAACCGCTTGCTGTACATACGAAACGAACGCTGAAACGCGGTCTGGTTCTTTAAGCTTTGGCCAATATTTGGTTGGTGCATCTGCTCTGACCGACAGGCAGGATCAGACCCTCAAACGGGGAGAATCAACGCAACTCCCTCGCAGTCAGCGCAGAGCTGCTTATTCATTGAGATGAACCCATGGACAATAGTCTTATGTTTGAAACAGCCATCAAACTGTCTTGCTAGATTTCATTTAAAGCCCAGGGAAGAAAACTTAAACTCTTTATTAAGAATGTCAAGAATGACAATTTCCTGTTCTCTTGGAAGGGAGAGAGTGGTGGCTTGTCATCGGTTTGGCATGGCTTTTAATGGGGATGGTTACACCTGGGCGATAACTGATGCACAAGGAACTGTCACTGGTCAAAGCCCGTCCTTATTCTCCGGCAGGGATTTTAAATCACCTGAGGTACACAAAGAGCGTCCACTCTGACCGTAACCGATGTGAACTTTCAATCACTGCTCACATAATACTCCCAGCGTCGCATTATCTAGTGGTGGCAAACTGAACTTATTCAAACTCAAATATTACACAGCAAACAAAGTTTCGGTTCATTTTCCTCTAGCAAAGTATCAAAGGAAGAAATGCCCTTTGAAGCAGCTACCTTCTGCTTTAGCTTTTATACAAATTCAACAGAACAGCACCTCAGAAATCCCATACCAAATGCAAACAATCCCCACCTTTGGAAAACAATCCCCTGTTCGAGGAGTAAACAAAAGCATACATTAGTCACTCGTATCAAAGATGGGCAGCCAATGGAGGTGATGAGATTTAACCTCGAAGACTGACTAATAGCATGCAGCGTTCCCGAATCACTCCATCGCTTACAGGATCCCGAGCACCTAAATATCACACAACGTACAAGGTTTATGTCTGGGCGCCAGTGACCGGCGACGACCAACCGCTTATAGCACGGGTAAGGGGCTCAAGGCCGCTCCCCGCCAAGCTTTTTTGGTATGAATAGGGGCTGTTCTCTCTCAGCCGCTGGATTTTGACCTTGAAACTCACACAGTTCACTGTTATGATTTCTAGCTTCATTACCGTGGCCAGGAACAGAACTACAGGTTTGTTTTTATTAGCTTCTCCGCCACTTTGCCAGCTATTCATTTGAATCTTCTAAACAGTCATCTCTGAATCATAATGCAAGTTCCATTTACTGAAAAGGTGGTACCTTTAATATAACAAATGAACATGTTTAATGACTGATACTTTTAGACATTACAGCATCTCTCATGTTTTCAGTAAATGGATATAATTTTCTCTGCATTACCCTATTATTATTCTTTGCTAGCATTACGAAGCTACGTTCTCAGCTGCGGGTGTTTTCCACCAAGTGCATTTTGAAAACAGCCCAAACAACACGATTCAAAAGACATCTCCCTTTGTAGCCTCATCTAAAAATGCTGCAGGATACAGAGAGACTGGATTGATATTTTATTCTTAAAATGTATTTACTGCTTGCACCTATGTTTCAACAGGGCCATGCTCTTCCACAATTGCCAACTGTATTTATATTGGAAGAATATGTACAGATGCATTTCACTTCAAAGGCAAATTAAGGCTGTTGTGTATAATCAGAAGAACTTCCTCAGCCTGAAGCCTGACCCATCTCCCATTTAGAATAAAACATTTTGAGAGCGAGCAAGCAGAAGTGGGTCACTTTTGTAACTCTCCCGAAGCACGTTCATAAATCCGTTCCTGTTCGTAAGAACCATGCAGGCAACCACACATCAGGAGATGGCTCAGATGCTCAGACGGGGAGGGGGGGGGGGGGGGGGAAATGCTGAGGAGGGGTCAGCAAGTCCTGAGTACTTGATCCGGTTCAGAGAGACACCATCGCACAAATTGCTCAAAAAGAAACCTACAGAAACCTACTTAAGTGCAGCAGACACTACCGTCTTGATTTGTGAGTGTGACAGCACTTAATAATCCAGACTTAATCGTCCTTAAATGACACCGCTGTGTCTGGAACACCGTAACGTTACGTTCCGATTTTACTTAAAGATACGAATGAAACAGAAGGAAAATACATAAGTAAATACCATATGAAGTCACATGGAAGATGTGGCAGGTTTTCATTCCTGACCTTCGGAGAGACTGATCTTTTCCCCGAGTTTTTTCTGAGCAACAGCTTCTCTTCTGTGGGTTTGACTGAACCCCCTGACCCAGGCAAAGGGACTCCCCTCACAGCAACAAGGGCAGTAATGCAAGGGCAGTGCTTAAAATAATCTTGTAATAGAAAGGTAAATGTGATTGTTTGGAATTTATGAGGTTTAAGATCATGGATCAGAGCCAAAGAGTGAAGTTGCGAAGGGTCCTTCTGTTGATTTTATGGGCTTTTGGATCAGGCTTTCTACACCTACCCGCTCACATGCGACGTGAGCACACGTGCCAGGTACTATTTGCAGCTTACTAAAAACATTTTTATATAGTTCTAGTCTAAGTCAGCTTCAACTCTTGTTTGTTATTTACGCTCATAAGGCCTTTTTATTTACTTGCTAGTAATTACTGGTTACCACAGAGATACAGCAAGTCAGATACTAAGCTCAACTGTTCTGTTCTGGTCTATCCTATCGATTTTGCAGAAGCACATTAAATAACAGGACTACGGCATACTGTTCTGTGTCTATTTCAGAGAAAGGTAGGTCAGAAAAAGCTCCCTGTGCCTTCATCAGGTCATGATGAACACGGAAAATTTTTAGATCTGTCCAGGAATTACTTGTAATTTTAGGTTGACTCACTCTGTTACAGAGACCAGCTTTTGCAGAGAGTGCCTGGGAGCCCTGAGACGGTCACAACTCTTTACACAAGCTCAAAATTCCCATTTTAAATTGAAAATATGCTATTTAAACTTAAACATGGGTAATATTGTGCTGTTCTGTAAATTTGACAAGGTGGCTTCCATAGTCAAAACGTGACTTGCTGTCTATGTGAATTTTTTTTCTTTTGAATACGATTTCCCTGTTTAAAAATTGAAGTAACACAGAGGACGGGCCAGGAAAAAACAAGAAAAAGCACATAGCCTACGCCAGATCTTGCAGCATTCCCTGCTGCAGTAAACTTGATAGATGCCATCTTCAAATTCCCTCCACGTAACCAGAACTTGACATAACCGGTGAACATGACCAAAGCGTAGCTGAGAACAAACACATACCTCTTCCACTTCTGCCCACGAATCGGAGGTCGTTGAACCTTGCTACTTGGTTTTTCATGGCAGCTGTGGCATTTCTGAGTTCTGCGGAGTAGTTTTCATCATTTCCAGCCATCACCGTTACCAGTGTCCCATCGGGCACGTCTCCCAAGGCCACCACCTACAAAATCAAGAAGAAGCCTCAGCTTCCTTATGCAACGTTTAACTTGGGGCACAGAAGAACAACAAGTAACGTGATAAAATAGGAAAAAGCAGCAATGGCAAAAATCCATGTAGACTAAGAAGCTGTTTGGGGAAAACAGGAATTGCTTTGATTTCTAGTTTGCAGAGCTACAGAAAAGTTTTTACATTGATGCACCTCTGGAATACACAGCATAATGTGTACTCTGACACAAAAAATACATGAAATAAGCTTTCCAAAATATACTTCTGTAATTGTCAATAAATAAATTCAAGTAACAGGAACCGATTCTGGTCTGATTGACATCAGTGGCATTACTTTTAAGCTACAGCAGAGTCAGCACAATGATGGAAATGTAAAATTCAAGAGAAAACAAAACCAAGTCAACCGTCTCATGGATGCAGAGGGTCAGGGTCCTCACAGCTGCACCCGTTCCCTATCTTTTCCTCCCGTCACTCTGAACAGAGCTGCCCCAGCATAAATTCAGAGTAAGTCCATGGAAAAGCAGGCCTCGATCGAATGTTTAATGACAACTTACTGAATAATTTTTTTTTTGTTTCTTTTAGAAGCGTGAAAGCAAATCATTGACTTGAGACCTCACCTGCAACCTGATGGATGGAAATTGTGATCTGAACTAATGAAATCTGCAATCACTCGGACAAAGGATTTTACCTGGTCTGAAATGTTTGCGCTGTAGCTCCTTGGTGCCAGCATCTATCAAACGTTTAGGAACATTTAGCATCTACCGAATACTTAGGAACACAGGATTCGCTGCATTTTTGATCCAATGTGCTGAGAGACATATAGATTTCTAACTTTAAATTTTCTGACTTGTATCTACAATGTTCGGACTGGTTAAACAACAAAAAATTTAATTTTATCTTATCTTCTTGAGCAGGACTGAATTCTCAAAACAGTTTTACCCTGCTACAATCGAATGGATATGTGCTGTGTCTCCTGATTTACTCCAGCAAAAGTAAGAGCTTGAAGTAAGTCCCCGTCATACTTTTTTAGATCCCGTTGCTGTTCCCCCAACTGAGTCTACAGAAGCGACCTCAGGACTACTACCAAAAAAAAAACCAAACAAAAGAGGAAAAAAAAAATCTAGCTAGTTTTTATTTCCTCTTTTACACATTCTAAGAGGAACTAGTCCTGCATCACGTCCTCTGAGTTGCAGCTCGATATTTTTCCTTCTTCTTAGCCCTTTCTCACTCATGTCCACACAGTTACAATTGGCTGAAACTTGTCAAGGCCCGGCCTTATTTCTTTTCGTTTCTAATCACCTTTGCTCGTTCCAAACAGGGTCAGTGGCTCCTTTACTCAACCTGTCTCTGGTGCTTACTCCCAGCCACAGCTACCTCCTATAATACGAGAGGGGTCCGCAGTCTCAGGTATTTCACAGCCTTTCCTTCTATAGGAGACAGCATTTCTCACTTCAGTGCTCTCCCATTTGTCACCGATAACCCTTATTTTCACTTCCACATGCAAAGTTAAAATCACTGTGTCAAAATTCCCTCTCTACGTAGCTATTTCAGCTTCCTCTTTCCCACTCCTCTGCGGCCCAGGCTTTTGGGTTTTTGTTCTCCTCTGCGTGCCGTAATGCGTTTCTGTGGCCTGCGCTACGCTCAGCGTTGCACTTTGCAAATTTCTCTGATCTTGGCAGAAATCAGTCCCTGCTTGAAACATTTAAGCTAAGAAGTCTTCTCCTTGCCCAGCGCTGTGTCATGGGGCACGTTGGCTCACAAGATCAGCAACTGCGAGCCCAACACACTCGCCCAGTTCTTAAAAAGTTACCATAAAACCTTAAGACGTGCACAGATATTAAAGGCACAAGAAAAGGAAAGGGGGTTACCCTCACCTCCCTGGGATGTAAATGTTTGCATGTTCGTTTAAGGAAATACATGCCAGCATTTCAAGGGATGAAAAACCCTCGTGAATCCAGGAGCAGTTGTCTCTCACAGGACAAATATTTTAAATCACCATTTCCGAATGACACTGAAGGTAACCTCAGCAATAAGAAATGTGAAGAAAAACCTCAGAAATAAGTATAGAAATTACATAGCCCAGAAAAGAAACTAGAGTTAAAAGTCGCAGACAATAGAAACAGAAATACAGACATTTACGTTAGAAAAAAGACTAAACAGATAAGCTGGGACTTGCTGACTGGAGTTATCTAGTACTTTGTTGTACTCTTTAGCTCTTAAAAATATGTATTTCCAGAGAAGTGAGAGGGGTATCGGAGTTGCAACGCTGCTGGGTATCTAAATTACCTACTTCTGCCACATCAATCAAACAAAATTGGCCTTTTAAATGGAGATTTAGATTCTTTCTTAAGAGCGTTCGGACAATGAATCTATATGCCATCTTATTAGAGTTATTATGTATTATTTTCTAAGTTTCTCAGAATCGTTCTTTATCTTAGGGAAATTATAATTTTGGTTTGAAATAATATCCTGATCCTAAAGATCAAACATCACGAATGAATTTTTCTAAGGAAACATGAAGAGAAAACTCTCTGTCTCTCTATTGATGCAACGGTTGTTAGCAAATAGTTGATAAAACTCAGAGCTTTTTTTGTCAGATACAAATAAGATATTGGCAGCATAGGAATGAGCTGAACTGAATTTTCAAGTTCCTAGCCCAAAATGATCTAAAAAATGACATCTTTTAAAAACGCTCTTGCGAATATTCAATATTTAGTAGAAAACTAAGGAGATGATTTTGTACGTGGCAAACTATTTCAGGACTCATTTCTCAGTGGTCCACGGCG
>NW_009601712.1:0-5975 GCF_000690535.1 Cariama cristata | reverse complement strand
AAAAAACCCCCAAAACCACACAAAAACTGAGGCAGAATGTTAGGGTTTCTCTTGTGAATCGTGAAGTTTTTTGCTCGCTTCTGCAGGAGCGAAGGTTTGTGCCCCCTGTGCCCCGTGTGCGTTCCGTGGTTTTCTCCAGGCGAAGCCAGAGTGAATCCTTCCTTGAGAAGGTTCAGGTAGACACAGGGCAAACCCAAGGGGACAGTCGGGTCCCGGGTACCTTCCTGGTCACCAGCAGCTGCTCAGCAGTGTCCCTCTCAAACCCAGAAGCTTTCCAACCAGCTGTTTTTAACTCATTTCAAAAGCAGGCACTCGAACGACAAGCATGAACTCTTCAACAAGCATCTGTTGCTGGTCGTAATGCTCCCTTCGCCATAGCAGAGCCTTCCCAAAGCGTTCACAGCCTGAATACTGGGAGCTTCCTTCTGGAGGACACCATTCATCATCGAACAGTTAACATTTCACGATGGTTTTCGTCTCTGCAATAATTCTTTTTTTATATTCTGGTCGTTGTAAATCCTGTATGCCAGTGGCTGCCTACCTGTAATGCAGTTCTGTTGCTCTTCCATAAACCAGAGAGCTGGAAAACATTCTTGAGTTTCTACAATCTGTAGGTTTTAAACTTGGGAATCTTGGGGACAAAATGAAGAAGAATCAGAATGGAGAATAAATTTTTACTGCCTAACTATTTAAAATAATTTTATTTTAAGTAGTGGCTTTTCTTCAGGCTTTCCCGAAAGTCTTCAGTCTTAGTCAAAGAATGTCCTAAGATTTCTTTTTATCTTTCTGTGTGTGTGTCTTGTGATGAACAAGAGAAAAGAACTTCTCATAAATTTCATTTACTGTGAGATACATTGCAAATCGTATAGTAAACAGGCTCCCACTGGCACAGCATTGTACACGGTACCCGGAGACAGAAATCTTTAGGTGTGCTTTATGAGGCAAAAAGGGCAGGATTGCTTTCTAATTAGTTTATTATTTTAAGATCTTTATTTTTACATAATTTTCAAATTAGTGGCTGTTAACTTGACACAACTGGATAGATGGATGTGGGGTTTTAAAACTGCGTGTAATACTGGCACAATTGAATTAGGTGGTCAAACTTTATGTGCCTTCAGACAAGGAATGAGGATTTCACCTCTGTGTTCAGTAAAATCAAACCCATGATTCTGTAACATTGTTATGCTTTCAAAATGTGTTGGTCAGTGTATTCTCAAAAGCTTTGGTTTTTGTATGCTTACTTAAACAAAAACAAAAACAAAAACCAAGACTTGTCTTCAGCAGAACTTTTCACACACTTAACCTACAAGCGTTTTCCTAAGGATTTCCCTGTCTAAGTGCTTCCATTCTGGGCTTCGATCCTGATGGCAATTCACAGACCAGTGCAAATACCTTCATGAGAAACATGGATGATTTGCTAGGAGAATGAGTCAATTAATTATTGACTATGCATAGGTATTTCTTAGGTAAGCTTTAATGATTTATTTCCTTTGTGTTGTTGGGACTCTTCCACCTACTTACTGTACATGGTGAGCTGTGGGCGTATTGGTACTCCCTGAATCCTCTTGTCTGCCTAAACTAAAGCGATTGAAATTTCTTGTGAAATGAGGACTGGTAAACTGTTCTATAACACTACCTTTCTTACAAAAAGGGAACAGTATTTTGGGTAGAATTTGTCCGAATGTGACATCTGGAGTTAAAGCATCCCACTGTCATTATTATCCCTGTAATCAAAATGAGGAAGATGAGGAAAACTGTCATATGGCCATATTTCCCTGTTAACAATGGCGAGACAAGTAAGAATTGAGATTAATCACATTTAAAGCAATAAAATTAGTATGTATTAGATTGTACGTGCATACTAATTTCCTGCGAATCTTCCTCTTTTGTTTGACCAAGCACGACTACTGTAAACATTCAGTTTGGACGGGGGGGGCTACTCTTACATTGTGAATGCCCGAGAAGTTAACTTATACGAACGACAGATGATGTTTTCTTTAATCAAAGCCATAGCAGTGAATTTGTCCAGCCTTGCTCACAGAGTAATGCCAACCTCTGACATAAAAGTGCTGAGAGAATAGATGATTACAGCGTTTGAGTAAAACTGACAACTTGTTGCTGTATGAATTTTTCGTTAAGGATTGTGTAAAAAAATTGTAAAAATATTTAAGAATAGTAGTGGTAAATATTTTGGAATATAAACTATTACACTTCTTAGGAAGAAATGTGCTATGTGTTGTTTGTGTTGTAATTTACACTATTTGTGTAAAGTGATGCTTTCTTGAGAAAAAGCAGATAATTTTGTGATGTTAATTATTTTTATCATATTAGCTTGTACCTGCTGATGAACTGTCTTTTCTTATTCCAAGCGTGTAGTGGCACCAGAACTGGGAGCATGCTGTGGGCTTTCTGTATTTGTAACAGCTTGATTGCAACCCTGCCACCTCTATTAAGTGTAACATACACTTTTTTTTTTAAACCTGTTTCTGGCTGACGTTCCACCCTTTTCACGAATCTCAGTTCCCTCAGTGCTCTGTTTTGTAGATCAGGAAAAAAAGGACCGTATGCTGCTCCTCTCATAAGCAAAAAATATTGACATCGTTCATTCTTAAAATAATTTTCTCTTCTTATTACATTATAGGTTCTTAGATTTATTAGTCTGCTGAGATATATGAAAAAAAAAAAATTACTGCAGCTCTTCAGTTGTCTGTTACGATGCCCAGTGTTTAGCTCTCAGTCATCTACTGTCCTCTCTGCAGATTAAGAGAACCCTTCTTTAACTGTGTCAGGCAAAACTGGACATTCAATTGTAGTAGTACCCAACTCACGGTACTGGAATGCAAAATTAATCTTAGAATACTGTAACAATGTATTCTGGGGAATTTCATCTGCTTCTAAAACTCAGATTATTATGACTTTTTAGTATCCCATAATTTCTGTTTATACATTGTGGCGCTTTTTGAACCAAGCAGAGCACTTGTGAATTTGGTGAGACCTGCTGTAATTCAGAATCTTAGAAAGTTGAGTATAGAATTACTTCAATAAGCAACATGTCTATTAATTAAAAGGGTGGGTTTTTTTTTTTAGGTTAAGTGCAGTCTCCATCTTCTCTGAAGGCCATTCTGTGTTTGGTATTTAAATCTCAGTGACTTAGTTTAAAATTTGTTCTATTTGTATACATCACTTTTTATCATGTACATTTATCATGCATATCTTTTCAAGTACCAGCTTTGACAGTCAGTCTGCTCAGCATTGCCAGCCAAACACAGCAAGATTGCTCGTGGGTTGGGAAATGAACCATGCAAGTGGTTGCAGAATTGAAGGCTCTTTCAGATCTGCTGAACAGGAGAACTGGGAATTCTCATGCCTGAATCTCAGGCACGTCTCTTAAACACGAGGTAATGTTTCTGTTTTGATGAACACCTTTTGTAAATGCAGCAGATTTATTAGTTAAGCTAAACCAGAGCAGTTAAACTATTTAAACTAGCCAGTATCCTTTTAAGTGACACTTGATTTGATTGTGAATGTGACTTACTGTAGTTGCGTTTCATTGCAATAGATCCTATTGCACGTATTCCTAACCCTGAGTAGGAGTGCTTGCCTATCTTTGGTATGTTTTAAATGCCTCAGTTGCTTTTGAGTCAGAAAGCGGAGCAGTGTATCTGGGCATCTCTGAGGGCACATTTTTGACTAGAGAGCTAAAAATGCTAGTTAGCTGTTAAGCTAACTTTGTATTGCACTGCAATTATTATGTTGTTGTTTGCTTTGTTATTAAATTATACGTTATTTTGCGATGGGCAGTGGGTGACTGAAATCATTCCCTGTAGCTTTATGGCCCTAATTACCAACAAAAATGCTCATGAGACCTATTGTGATTCATTCAATTACCTCTTGGAACCAGTGTTCATGTTCATTCCAAATGATGCGCATCACTCCTTTTGATTCGATTAAACATGGCGTAGCACTCGGCTGTATTAATTTCAGATGGTTACTCCTAGTTGTCGTCCATCCTGATAGAGGTATGCAGGTGCAGGCTTTGATTATGAGAACGGGTTCTGTTGCTGCCTTATACAGAGGCAAAACCATCAGATCTCACCGTGGCAATGAACTGGTTTCATGCTGATGGGAAGAATCGTGGCTTTTCCTCTGAGTTCGCTCTACTAACACTCCTCTATACTTTGGTGACTGATATGAATCTATACATAGTAACAGTACTAAACAAACTTCAGGACATGAAAAGTCATCAATTTTGTGGTCAAGTAAAGGTGTCTGCAGGCATCTCCGGAGTTTTTTTGTACTACAGAGTTAAGAGTCACGATGGAGAAAATTTTGCCTCATAGAAGATTGAATGTAGATACTGATATCAAAAGACAAAGTAAAGTTTTAAATTAAAAGAGAGTGAGAGGTGGATCAATAGCAAATACTTCCTGTAGTCCTTTATAAAAAGATATGCATTGTATTGGTCTGTGTAAGCACAAAGAAGCGCTACACACATGCTTTACTATGTGAACACTTCAAAAGCTGCTTCTTAAATTACAGACACAAGAAATGGGGCAAGAGAATATTTCTGTTGTGGCCACAAATGGGTTAAAAGCAGAAGTAACAACCTTCCCTCCAGTACCTGGTGTTCTTTTGTCAGGGAACAGAAGGGAGGCCCTTGTTCCTTTAGGATGTGGCTGTACGAAGATGTTTGATCTACCAGCAGATTGAAAAATACTTGGTGTTCCAGTGTGAACTCCTAGTGAATTTAGCCTGTGTTCCTTTCTGTGTAGGCATGAGCTTATATTTACATGTTAGTACATATTTTGTTTGTGTATTTGCAGTTAATACACATTTTATTTTGTTTAGTCAACTAAAAAAGCAATCCCAGCTGCTGTCTGTCAGTGAATCATCCTCTTTGTCATTAGGAAACTTCCAGTAATTATGTCACATTATCTTTAAGGTCACTGACAAAAATGTTAAGTAGCAATACCCAAAATGCCAGCCCAGTGACATGCGTTGGAGACTCAGCAACAGTTCCCTATTGAGTTACGGTACGATCGCTTCGGGGCCTGCACACAAATCTCTCAACCAGAGGCTTAGATGCTTCCATGGCTCTGGTGTAACCAGCCAGCAAAGCTGTTTTTCCAATTTTTCCTGCTTGAATCTTGTCCAAAAAGATTCTCAAAGCAGTGGGGTTTTTTGGGTTTTTTTTGCATTGCCCTTTTGAGTACCGGTGATTGAATCAGCTGAATCTGTTAACATCTTTTCTGAGAAAGAACTGCTGTCCGCTGCTTGAATTCATTTCTTGTGGTCGCAGAGCTAGCAGGGTAACAGCAGACAAGGGGATACACGGTATTCACAAAACCTTATCGGCGGCTCCCATACCCTTCACACTTACAACTGAGCATGAGTCAGGACAGACGAAATAACTTTTCCAGCTCACGCAGGAGGTGTGTGGCGGGCCTGGGAAACAAACCTTACTCTGCGCGTTAAACTGAATCTTTCATTCCCTTACACAATAAATAGTATTTATTAGATTTATAAGTATTAGATTTATAAGTATTATTAGATAATGGAATTATTATTTATTCAGGCAGCGCTGGTGATTTTTCCCTGCGTGGTATGTAAGGCAGTCCATTCATGATGCCTTTTTTTTTCTGCCAAGTGTGGAAAATACAGAAACTGTGATGGAGATTTTACTTGACAGTTGTTTACACTGAAAACCCCCATGCTGACCATCCCTGCTACCATCTTAACAATTAGCACAGCGTGAGGTCAGTCAGTGGATGAAGAAACATCAGCGATGTTGCACTTCTGGTGAGAATTTACTGCAATCTTTATGTCCCTTATTAGGAATTTTGGTTTAGAAATAACAGCATAGATGTGTTGAAGCAAAATAATTGTGATTCTAGGCAATGTTATTGGATCCAGAGCTCTTGCAGTGGACAGTGGATTCAGCTGCACTCTTGGGAGAAGTCTTTTCCTGAGTATCT
>NW_009601711.1:455-1323 GCF_000690535.1 Cariama cristata | reverse complement strand
ACATCCCCCCACCTTTGTACCACCTCCCCTTGGACACAAGACCTTTCTTTAAAACCGATTTTGCCAGCAGCAGCGAGGTTCAAGGGGAAGGTGACCCGTGATACAGATCTGCTCGCTCAAACTTTATACAACCAACTCTATTTTTTTTTTTTTTCCCTCTCCCTTTTCAGGGAAATTTTGGAAGATGACAACAAACACCAGACGGCAGAGCGAAAGGAAAGGTTGACTTTGCGTTGTTTATGGTACCCTTGCTATCTAAAGCTACTGCTATTTCTACGGGTGGAAGGGGTTTCCCTCCCCTTCCTCCGAGGATTTTAGTTGAAAATCGGAACAAAAAGAGCCTCTCTCGGGCCGCCCCCAGTTTGCCGATGGGACTGGAGAGTCTATTTTACTGGGTCTCGCTGCCTTCAGTTTAGCAGTCTTCCAACACGTTAATATTAAGGATAACGTTAAATCGCCTCCAACACACCCGCGTACACACCAGTGTCGATGGATTAGGTTTACACGGCCGGTCATGGAAGCGATTACGCGCACTCCCAATAAAGTTGGCTTTGCAAGGCTGTATATTTTTCCCCACGCCCACGCAGACGGACACCCCCATACAGAAACGCGTCTCTGGACGCGGTTAGATCCGCATGCTGTTTATTTGCGGACGCATCTATCCAGACATCTAAACAGCTTTGCTCTCAGTATATACACGGTAGCTTAAGACCACATATACTTTTAAATGGGATGGCGTGGGTGTTCTGGATATATTTGCCTCAGCGTGCGCGAAATAAATAAGAAACTTCTGTAAACAGCGTCAGGCATTGCAAAATCGCAGAAGGGCAGAGCCGCTCCTTGAATTAAAAATAATAATAAAAATAAT
>NW_009601711.1:0-221 GCF_000690535.1 Cariama cristata | reverse complement strand
AATAATAATAACGAAATCGCCCAGCCAGCTGCTCTAAACAAGGTTAGCTTTGGGCCAAGTGGGTGCAACTCGCGTTCGCCTGGAAAGCTTCCAAAGGCCTGAAATTGGGATTAACGATCCAACTGTTCTGGTGAAGAAAGGAGCCAGAAGAAACAATTCCTTCTGAATACATCCCGGCAGGGAGGGCTCTCCGCACGCCCGGCCCCGGCTCTGCGGGTGCT
>NW_009601710.1:239-827 GCF_000690535.1 Cariama cristata | reverse complement strand
CTCCAGGGAAAGAAAAGCGGAGGAAGAAGGGAGGGATACAACCTCCGTTATCCCGCCGTTACTAATTCCCAGCCGGCTCGGGCTCAGGGGACAAGGCGATCGCTTAACAAACCCTCCTCCTCTCCCTCCACCACTCCTTCCTTCCTTCCTCTTCTCCGGCACATTTTCTCCCCCGCGCTCGCCTACGTTTCATTCCTCCTCTTCGGGAGGAATAAGCCGTGCAAACTCAAACTAAAAAGGAAAAGGAGAAAAAAAAAAAAAAAGAAAGAAAAGGGGGGGGGGGGGGAGACAGGAGGGAAATTAAAAAAAAAAAAATAAGAAAGGGGAGGGAGGAAGAAAAGGACAGAAAGTGTCTGTGCCTGATCGCTGACCATCTGTGCAAAAGGTGATCATTGTTAGGTACTCACATGGCTGGTGGCAGAGCCGCTCTTAGCGATTAATAAGTCTCTCAGCTTGAGCTCTCCTTTCCCCTTTTTGATGGCAGCGCGCTCGCGGTGTCTCTCTCTCGCTCAGGCACACACACACAAACCCGAACAGGCGCTTCAGGACCGGCCGCTTTGCGAGGGGAACAACACGGGCGGGGTTGTA
>NW_009601710.1:0-217 GCF_000690535.1 Cariama cristata | reverse complement strand
GTGTAGCCTATAAATAGCGAACTTTTTGATGGAATCAGCTAACAAATGAGAGGAGAAGGCGTAATTTTGCGCAGGGAGCCCCCCTTTCTCTTTGCAGGATTAAAACCCCCCAGGCAGCAGACAGAGCTAAAGTTGTGGGTGTGCAGAAAGGAATTTCACTTTATTGCGATCGTGCGCGAGATTTTTGTTTGTTTGTTTATTTCGGGGTTTGTTTTTG
>NW_009601709.1:0-6884 GCF_000690535.1 Cariama cristata | reverse complement strand
CCCAGCCGGTGACAGTGGCTTTCCGGCACCCGCAGCACCGCTCCAGCACAAGCTCTGAAGCGGTACCTGGGGTAAACGTGAAGCCCGAGCACTGCAGGCAGCTATTCCTTCATGGGCACTCTCTCCTATTCCCCCATGACACATCCGTTCCACCACGTTGGCACACCCAGCCTACGCTGCTCTGCTCGCAGGCTTTGTCCTCGCCCCCACAGCCTGTTCTGTTCTTGGGCCCTGCCCACAACTTTCTGGCAGAACGGTCCATCGGCAGCGCACGGACAACCTGCGGGAGCTGCCGGGGCTGGTGCCTATCCAGGGCGTGCTCAGGCTGAGTGTTCCATGCGTGACACCCCACTGCCTTTCAAGCTCCTGCTCTGCCATGTCAGACCCCTGGGAGAGCCCAGAGCCGCCTTTTGTAGACAACACAAATATTCCTTCTGCGTCTTGTTCACCCATACCTAAAGGGTCCAACACCATCACTTTGTATTGGTTCCCTCAAGGCTAGCAAAGCCCAAGGCCGGTAAATCACCAAATCATTCAGTGTTTAATGACAATGCGGTCAAGGTCAGCTTGTGATGCCCAGCTGAAGGAAGAAACTAAGTGGATGTGAGTTAAGAGAGCACAGAAGAGCCCTTTATGCTCAGCAATTGGGGGAAAAAATAAATGAAAATTTAAAAAATAGTAATAATAAATCAAGCTTCTTACCCTGGAGCCTCATCTTGGGCATGGGCCCAAACTTGCTGAAGTCTGTCAAAGCAAGAACTAATCCCACCTGGCTTTCCTCATAAGCCAAAGGCAAGGCTGCTGCTGTACAAGGTCACCAAAAAAAGACCTGCCAGGTCACCAGTTGTGTGGTCTTTCCGGAAGAGCAGCATGCGCCAACATGAGGAACCCACCTGGCAGCAGACTCCTCGGGAACACGTGGCAGCTCACAGCTCTCACCCATTGTAAGTTAAAGTCCATAGGGAGGCCTGGTCTTCATCTGATTTGCGACTAGCTCAGAAGTCACAGTGGCACGGAGCAAGACTCCCTGACGCAAGTGACTCTGGTACAAAATGACTTGGTGGCAATCACTGCCCTTTCCTAGTACATCAAGATTTTCCAGATTTCAAATAAACATCACAGAGCTTTTAGTAAAAGCCACTGATTTTGTCTTGGTTTCCCAGTAAGTTCTCAATGCCAAAAACATTTACAATTGCCGATTCATGTGCATCGTGAACGTGTGCTCTCTTCATTTTCACTTGCCCTCAGTCATAACAGTGCTTGCTGGGGCCTGAGAAGTCCTAAGAGCAAACAGAAAAATAAAAGCCAAATGCTGATGACGGCAGAGGCAGAACTGCTGGTTTTAACACACTCGTTGTATTTTGTAAAATCAACTTCCCTGATGGCGCAAACATGATCAACGTGGCAGGGCTCCTCGCATGGGGTGAGGTCATATCTGACAGAGTTAAACTCATAGTACTGCTGCAGAAAGCGCGGATCCTTTGATATCCTCTCCAGCACCATTTGCATGGAATGCGCAGAGCCATCAGGGACTTGGAAGGCTTCTGTCAGCCTATACTCTTCCTCCCATGTTGGAAACTCTTCCTCCCATGCTGAGGCCATCATGTTGGCACGAGTTAGGTTCAAGTAGTAAGTCACCATATCCTACAGGGAGAGAAAAACAAGGACAAATCAGGAAAGAATTGGTCCTTGAGTGAAATGTTTGGCTGGGATGTGATCAGTCCCTTCTCCCAGGGGCTGTCCGTGCAGCGCCACAGACACATGTTCACCGCAGGCAGCGCATCTCCTTGCCCAGCGAGGGGTGAGCTGCCTCCCAACGGGTGCTTTCTACCGAGACACAAACCTGGGGACAGACACCTTAGCTGAGAGTCTCCAGAACTCACCACAAAAGCACCCTGTTTCATAAGGGATGGCTTTTCTCTGCTTGACTTTTATGTCCAAACATCAGGAAATTTGAGCCTGGTCTGCTTCAGAATCACTCTGTTATTTACTATCAACATCAAAGGAAGGGTTGGAGCAGTGTTACTTACTGAGTGAAGTTATTTTCTCAACTATGAACAAACTGAAGTTTTTCACAACTTCTGTTCTCAGTCTCTTGCCCTTTTTCTCTCTGCTTCACTAGCTCCCTGGCCTTCCACAGTGTATTTTAGTATTCATTTCTCATGCTATAAACCTGTAAACAGGGCATCTACAGAGCCGTTTTATCCATTGCAAAGAAAGGCACAAACACCCCATCCTTTACCTCTTTGCAAATAAGAGACAGAGGAAGCAGAAGCTTCTCTGACAATTCACCTAAAGTCAGACCTGTTACAAATGAATGCATTTAGGATGTAGGGGGACCCAAATAATTTCCTAGATGGTTAAAAGTTTTTGGACAGGGCTTGACAAGTCTGTTAGTCCTCAAAGAGAAGTTCCGCAATCCATGTTACCTGGGCAGTAAGGCAGGTGTCAATGGAAACTAGCTAAAGACAGGAAGAATGCGACAAAAACCTTGCCTTTACTCACTGACACTCTTACTAAATCTTTGCACTAGACATGAGGCTGAAATATCTTGGTTGAGATCCTCTCCTACATAGACTACTCCTGTAGTCCTGTCTGTTAAAATGGCACAGAGGAATTTAAGTACTCTTCTAGAACTGCAGTGTGCAGCACATGGGGGTCCCATACCAACACTTGCAGGGTGTCTGGATCATAGTCAATCACCCTAATCCCAGGGTTGTTGGCTCCGTTGTTCACTCCAGGTAGTGTTGTTTTCCAGGGAGTCACTCCAGGGGTCAGGAACATGACGTTGATTGGAGAACCTTAACAGAAAGGCAAAATAACCCATGAATGGGAGACCTTGACTTGTAATCACACCCTGTCCACATTGCAGTGAGCACCCTGGGACCTGATCAGACTGCAAACAACAGCTTTGTCACCAGCCCTAGTGACAACAGTGCACGCATAAAGATCAGCACATTGAACAGTAGCAGGGATTGAACATGGGACTGCTGCAGCTGAGAACAGGCTTTCCACTGCTGTCAAAGACTCTTGCAGTGAGGGTGCGCAAGACAACCACGTTCAGCAAAGGAGACCCAAAGCACTACCCGTAACTCCAATGCAAAGATCCATAATGGCTCCTTTATGTCTCAGCTGATGTCCAAAAGAAGTTGCAAGACATTGAGGGTAAACAACAAAATTTGAGGGTAAACAGGAAGGAGAGCTGGAGCTACAGCCTGGGGGGTGGAGATTAGAATCATTGTTGTCTCTTCTTGACCAAAGCATTTCACAAGCCTTTTCTGGCTTCTCAGCTGCATTCAGCTAACAGCCACTGAAAACTCTGATCAACAGTGATTTTTCTGGGAGTTGGTAGAGGTATCACTCAAATGCTTGGGTGGCCAGAAGCGGTACCTGTATCACTGTAAAACATCCGAAAGCTGTCGGTGTGATGGTGCCCAAAAAACTGGGCAGCAATCACTCTGTGGTGCTTCTGCATGATTTTCAAGTATCGTTCATTAAAGCCACTCCGGAACCAGGACTTGCCTCGTTTCTTCTCAAAGAAGCCAGGAGGGACGTGCCCCACAATGTAGACCTACAAAAGCAAGAGTTGCACTGAACACAAAGCCCAGGGTTCCCACAGAGCACTGGTTTGCTGTGACTGCACAGGGTGGAGAGCAGGAACAAGAAGAGCTTCCAAGCTGGAAGAAGCCCTCTACAAAGTTGGTTTATTCATTTCTTTCAATACCATTTCATTGGCTCTAGAGGCATTGGTCAGCGTTTCTTCCAGCCACTGGAACTGCCCTCCAGGATCTTCCTCACCAGCTGTTTCATCATTCTGGTCATAGTACAGATTGGTATTGAGGACAACCATTCGCCCCCTTGTCCCTGGGCTGGGCAGCTTCTCACTGTAGAAAGCTCCTGAAAAATGCAATGAACAGGGCAAGAGCTGGAGGTCTGGTCGCGCTGGTGACCCCAGATCCCTTTGTTTCCATCCCTCTCAGCTCTCCCTGGCAACAGCCACAGCAGTGTCGCTGTCTGGACAAGGTGCCAGCAGCACTCTGACCACTCCAGGATGGGGATTTGGAGTGACTCTTCCCGCTGTGTGCCTCTTGTCATGCTTACGCCTCGCAAGGCAAAGGGAGACCCTGCATGGGGACAGTGTGCACCACTAGGAGCTGTGCAGCTCCAGAGAGCCGCAGTGCTGCATGCACCAGCAGCTTTGTTAAAAGATCTT
The DNA here is from genome assembly GCF_000690535.1 of Cariama cristata. Lineage (NCBI taxonomy): Eukaryota > Metazoa > Chordata > Aves > Cariamiformes > Cariamidae > Cariama > Cariama cristata. The sequence continues at coordinate 2,671 of NW_009601709.1, read as the reverse complement.
TTTTCTTCCACTGAAGCTCACCACTCCGCATTCTCTGTAGGGATACTTCCCAGTAACTTGAGGAAAGCAGGAGAGACTAAAGCATAAAGAAATTTCTTTCCTCACAAACAGGAGAACTCAGCATTAAATTGGACCCTTTCTCTGCAAATACTCTATAAATAGCGTTGCTCTGAGCACAGAACCAGGGAAAATCATTCGTGGCATTCTCCTAACCACCCCCATTTCCCCGGAGTACTGCCAACATGAGCCAGTGGTGCCACACCTGCTCTGAAAAGAGGAATGGAAGCATCATTCAGCCAGGGATGCCACAGTTCAGCCGTTCGGTTGTAGATCCTGTGTTCCTTCCCTGGAAACTGATTCTTGGGGTGGAAGTCATGATTGCCCATCGCCGCATAGACTTTAGTATCTAGAGACAGAGAAAAGGAGGCACAGAGGAATCCATGCTTGCTTCAGAGTTCCTCAGCACCAAAGCTCCCTGAGGCACTCACAGACTTGGAAAGAACAGCATGGCTTGAGAGTTTTGCAAAAGTGAATCATCCACACCACAGCCATGTGGTTGCATTGACAGGGGGTACAACACTGCAAAGATCATCGTTCCTTGGGACAAGCCACTCCAGAGCCATGGCTTTACAGATGAATCAGTGAGCTTTCACCATCAATAATGCTCCTTCCCCCACTGCTGATGTGGATTAAGTGTGAGGAAATCTTGCAGCCTTTTCTGTCTTAAGAACTAATTACAGAAATGTTTATTCTCTTCTCTTCTGAGTGAGTTATCCTGAAACAATGAGTGTGCATCAGACGCTTCAATTTAGACATGCCTCATGCCATACAACAACTAGGAAGAGGACAAACAAGTCTCAATGACCACAGCCCTTCTGTGCCTTTCCCCTTCCCAGTTCTGTCATTTTTCCACCCCAGTAAGCTCTTCTTATGAGGCTCTGTGCCCCTCTCCCTTTCTCATCCCCTCAAATCCTACCTGGAAATGTCTCTTTTATCAGAGAAGTCAGATTTTCTATTATGTGCAGAACCTTTTCTTCTCCAAGCTTCTCATTGGGGATGTGAGGAGTATCATCTCTACAAAAATAAAAGCAGCACAGTCACTGTAAGAGACTAACAGGGCATATGCTTAAAGTGATAAGCAACGCAGAGAAGCTTGCTTACTTCTCGTTGTGCCTCCTAGAAAACAAAGTTGAAGCTTTTGTGGACAGGAACCAGCGCTATGTTGACCGGCCAAGGCACTGAAGGAGTTTCAAGGAATTGCTCAAAGTGAAAACGGGCTCCACTTTATTCTACCTTGAAAGCCCCATACACAAGCACATGAAGTGGAGGCTCACTCTGCCTCAGTGCATTTAACAGACACTAAAGCTGACTGGAAATACTGCAAGGAACAGCATTTTGCAATCTCAGGTCAACATCTGATCGTCAATAGTGAAGTAAAGCTATTTGCACCATTGTTTGAACAGCAAGATAACAACTCATTAAAAGGAAACAAAGGAGTGCCTCCAATAAGGCAGTCATCATTGAGGTCTGCCTCCAAAAGTGTGGCAGACACACACTTCTATGTTTTCACTAATGTGCTTATGGCATTTGTAGATGATGCTGGGCTGTCAACAAGCCCATTGAAGAGGAAGATGAAAATTCAAAACGACGTCAAAGAACTGGGGGAAACAGTTTGAAGGAAGAAGAAAAATCAACATAAAGTCATAAGGACCAATAACACCTTCTAAGTATGAACAATGATCCGCAGAGACAGAAAATGAAAACATGGGGTCAGGCAACAGCACTGCAAACCAGGACTGGAGGTTACAGTAGATTACACGTTGATATTGCACTGTTAGAAGAAAAGCAAACATTACAAGAGGACATATATACTTACAACGATCATGCAAAATAAAGCTTTTACTGTCTGTAAGTGCTATTGTGGCCTCCTGTGGAATAGGGTACCCACTTCTGGAGACCATACTAGGACAAAATATGCTCCATTTGGGGAGGTTCTTCATACTCCTGAAGCAAAACAGCCCCATTTTGAGACATGTCTCCCAGGTGCCTCTTCACGGTTTGAAGAAATGCTGCAAGTCTGTTTTGTGGTGTTCTCCTCCCGCTGCCTCTAACAGGTAGGACTTGGTGCACCAACAGAAAGGGCACATCCCATTCCCCTGAGCATTTTACGTACTCAGAGTTTGTGTGAAGTCAGACAGGGCTGGCAACAATTAAAAAGAAAAGGAAGGATGGTGAATTGTGATCCTTTCCTTACCTCACTGTTTCTCACTGCTGGAGCTTGTTGGGAGCCTCTTGCTGGTGTCGAAAGGCCTCCTTGTGGTTATGCTCTCCCCCAAGCCTCCATTTTGCGTTATAAGGCACACCCTTATCTCACCTCTCCAAACCGATTACCACGTGAAGAGGTCTGGATCCCCCACAAGCTCTGTACGCCCCAGCCCTCTGCCTGCCCCTTCTCCCACCCACACCCCGGCAGCCCTCAGAGCCGGCAGGATCGCACCACGGCCCGAGAGCAACGTAAATTCCCAGAACCCCCGCTGTCAATTCCTGGAATATCTGGTGTCTCTCCCCTCGGCGAAGCAGCTCTCGGAAGAGGCAGATACCGTATCTCAGCCCCTAGGGCTGCAGCAGGAGGACGGAGGCGGCGAGCTGAGGGGAGCCCTGTCAGTGAGCG
>NW_009601708.1:0-42368 GCF_000690535.1 Cariama cristata | reverse complement strand
TCCAGCCCAAATGATTCTATGATTCTACCATGCCTTTAAGAACAACTATATTTGTGCAGTGAAACATGCCTGAGTATCAAACCACTCATGCTGAAAACAGACTAAGCTCCAACTCAGGGAAGATAAAATGCAAATAAAAGTGAGTATTTACAACATCTAACTAGACAACACAGTGGGAAGTGAAGAAAGGCAAGAAAAAGCTACTTAATCCAGTAATATAAGGATCAAATCTACAAAGTCTCTTTCCTTGTCCATGTATTTAAGTTTCTCTCAGCTAGCATTACTGACTGGTTGGATTTGCAGCAAGGGCCTGATGGTGCAGCTTCTCCGAAAGCGGGACTTCTGAGGAAAACATAATGACAAAACAATCCAGACAGGCAAGTCTAGAGAGCACGAACAGACAGTTTCAATATTCCCCTGTCTCTGCACACTGGGAAGCTTTATTCAAGAAATGCTGCTTATTTTAAACTAAAACAGTGCCCATTATCTGGTCTCCAGACATCTCAGAACAATGTTTTTCAACAAAGCTGTAATCAAGAGTGCTGTACTTCTCCAGGCTTCATAGCTCTCTTTATTGCTGGAAAATTGGGGGTTGCTTTTTAAGTTGCAGACTAGAAGCAGGGGATGTATTTCCACTTATCCCAACAGGAACATTTTAGGCCAGAGTTACATTAGGAGAAATACTCTGAGGCTTCTTAAATTTTCAAGACACCTTTCATTTATTCATCATGAAAATAATTTTCATGGTAAACCAGAAAAGTTGGTTTGTCTTGTAAATATGCAGATGAAACCCTTGTGGGTTCAGAGAGGAGGAGCAAGGCATGAAAGATGTTTGCCTTGGGTCCGCTGAGGAGATGCAAGCAAGCACTTACGAGGTGCTGAGCTGACCAGAAATTGCATGACCACATCAGGATGGCTTTGGGCCAGAGCTAATATGCCATGCTGACAGGCTGGGTTTATTTAGCTGCTTGGGCTCCATGCCACAGTGCTGCAGTGAGATGGGTGCTGATCAGCCTCGAGCGTGGGGAAAATAAACCTGTGTCAGTGAGGACGAGTACACCTGCAGCCCCTTTCTTGTTCCCACCACTCAGTCTGGAAGGAGTGAAGAAGTGTGTCTCATTTTCCTTCCAATGTTCTTAGTGCTTGCCAGTAGACTTGAAAACTGTCCATCTTTCCATTTATGCTTTGCAGAACAGTTTGAACTTCATGGGTAAGCACTTATGAGCACTTTCTTATAAGCAGGAGTATGTCCCATCTTCCCCATCTTCTCAGCATGCAGCATAACGCTCCAGTAGTCAGTACTCAATAGCTGCAGAACAGTGTGTGAGGGTTAGAGGTTGGTGTTCCCTTGCTGCCTTTGAAACAAAGGAAACACGTCCCAGTCACCCGTGTTTGAATCTCCAGGCTTGTGTTGGAAAGCATACCTGAGGTGGGCGGCTAAACAAAGACTTAACCAGAAATCACGGTGACTAAAGCTGGTTAAGCAATGTGCAACTCCCTGCAAAATACATCAATGGAAGTAAAAAAAGCATGGCTTTTTTCTAAATTCAGTATTTTAAAGGAAATTGAAATCCCAAAATATCATAGCCACAAGCAGAGATATTTCACATTAACAATGTCCCTGTGGTATCTCATCCAAGTCAGACTTCAACAGCTTCAGGCTCTCACTGTCTTCATAGGTGAGCCCTCCTGCTCACCCTCTTTCTCTGAGGGTTTCCTCCCTTGGAGAGGGGAGACAATGCCCCCAGGACCTCTGCAATGCCCCACCACAGAGGAGGCAGCAGATTCAGGGCATTTGGTCTACTGTGGGGTATGAGAATGAGAATTGCTTTGACAAAATCCCCTGTGTGGCAGCATTTCCAAATCAAAGCATTTTAATAGAGACACAAACACACACACACTGGGGATAGGATTTTCTTTTTTTTGGCTGAAGTATTTAGGGTTGCAGTCAAAATGTTTTCATTTTTTAATATTTGTTTTTCTGAGGAATAATTAAAGTTTTTGCTGCAAAGCAGATACTTCACACAATAAACATGTCTTTAAAAAAAAAAAAGAACAGTTTAGAGGGAAAATTTTCAACCATCTGTCTGGCTGAAGGACTATTGAAGAGGGAATACCAAGGGCTTATGTAGATTTTTTGCAGCTCTTCAAGACCCATTAAAAAGCAGAAGTTTGGCTCATGCGAGAAAAGGTAAAGGACACAGAAAGGAAAACAAAACAACAGGGTCAAGTGAAACACCACAGTCAAAGGAAAATAGTTCTGAAATAACTATGAAAATTTTCAGTAGCCATTTTCTGTCTTTCTAGTGTGGTTTTCCAGATGCAGCAATGGGATATTGCTGACTCTCCTTGAAAAGAGAAGGAGTTACATTGCCACGTTGCTGTGGAAAAGTATTCCTCCATCGACACCTTCATTAAAATAAGCAGGACTATTCATGCAGTGCGGTGCTTTTCAAAAGCAAGCATCAGCATCTACATCTACATCCCAAACAATTCAGTAGAAATTCCCCTATGCCGTATAGTCGTGAGTTGGCTCAGGTGCGCATGCTCAGGAGAGAGAATAGCAGTAACTGGTGGTTTTTCCCCATGGCTGGCAGCCAAGGCGTTGATTATCATCACGCAAGCAAAGGATCAGCTCATCAGGGGCTTGTTTCTCTGCTCAGCTAAGGAGCTTAGCGCAATAGAGTTTAGCTTGATTCCAGGCAAAATAGCCAAACCAGCTGGCAATGTGGGCTCCACCTTACATCTCCTCCTGGGACTCACCCCCTCTTTTAGCATAAATCCTTAGCTCTGGACCCAGGGGCGGTGGATGAAATATTGGTAGACCCTTCTCCACCCTCTCTGTCAGGCAGCTTTATGTGGTTTAGCCCTTCCAAAAAAAATAAAAAGGGGAGAATCACTAAGCATTTTCTGTTTCAAAACAGATTTCATCTTCTATAGAAAGTAATATTGCCTCCAGCCACGTGTAACTTATTTTTTATCCAACGGAGTATATGGTCTTATAACTAGATCCTGATAGGAACCTGGGTTTAAAACATTATTCACAGCAGGTTATTTGATCTTTATTTGCTGAATGCACTCAGCTGAATCCCTATCTCCAAACAATATGAGAAATAAAATGCTGGGCATGCTTCATTGGCCAGCCAGCTCATCTTGATTTGCAGAGATGACTACATCCCTCTCAGCAGTTTCAGAGATGTACCGTATCCCAGGCACTAAGATGCAGTTTTTCCTTCCTCTTTCCCCACCTGAACACTTATCCTTTCTTGCTTTCTCCTTCCCCCAATTAGGATCTTTAAAAAATGCTTCAGACCAGCCCTTTCCTCTCCCTTCACAATGACTTTTGGGAAATTGTGCTTCCCACTGCATATTTGGGGATGCTCATTCAAAAGCACTTGCCATCTGTTCTTGTGCAGGAGGTCAGATGCTGATAACCCGCTCAGGAAGCCACAGGGCTTTGTGATGAGACTGGTCACCTGAGGAAAGGTGGGTTGGAAGAGCCTGTGAGATCCTGGCAAAACTACCGCTGCTTCATTTGATTAATATAACTGACACATCTCAAGGCTGACCTTGTCTCCACCACGTCAACTTTGCTGCAGCTCCTAGCTGTGCCACAGTTAAAGGTGGACTTGGACATCGCAGGTGACCACTGGGACTGCTTCTTTGAAGAAAACCCGTGATGACTACCAACCGGATTCATTACCAAGCAGGACGGATAAGGCTTTGCTGTCCTGAAAGGGATATCAGAGCACCATGGAGAGAGAGGCTGAGCTGCACACAAGGAGGTCAGGTTCTTCATTTCCTTTGACTTTTGATGAGGTATGCCTTTGAAAATCCTCCCTCAGATATCCTGAAATAAAAACCTCCAGCTTCCAGGCCAGAGCCCAAGCACAAAATATGCTTCAGAATCTCCAGTGTGGGGGGGTCCTGCTGTGGCAGGGCATTGGGGATGGTGAGCAAATCCTTGGTGGACATCACTGCAGCAGGACGGTGTCATTAAACTGTCCAGCATGCTGCACTGCTATCGCAGATACAGCAGGCCAGGGCCACTTTTCACATGAATATCAGTAGCTCTTATGTTCCCTTCCCTGGGATGTATTTCAAAGCCTGTCGGCCCATCACAACTAGCTCCTCCTGCTTCCCTTTCAAGATATGTCAGGAGGCCATCTCGCTGCCAGACAATGAGTAGGTTATGTTCATTTTCCCTGGGTGAGAGCAGAGCAGTGTCATTGACCCAGCTGAATGTTCCTTCACACAAACACGAATTAAAACCACCCCCTGTTGCCATTAACCGACTCACTGTACCGTGCAATTTGGCGCATTTGGCCTTGTCCTCCTTCACGTACAGCCTGGGAGTGTCACTGAGCCTGGACGGATGTGGCAGCGACCGGGACAGCTCGGCGTTCGCCTTGTGGTCTGAGGGTAAACACTCAGGTTGTGTGTGGTTCACTGGGGAAGGAGGGGGTGATCTGAGGAGGTGAGAATTAGATGTCTCACTTTTCTTTCCCAGTAATTAACCCTGGAAAAGAGAAGAGAAAAAAGAGACACAAAGCAAACAGTCAGGGATGCAGCTTTGCATGGCTGGATTAGAGTCACAGTTGGCCTATCCCCTTGGGAACAGTACTTGGCTATTAATAAAAAGATAAACAAGCCTTTTTATTTATTTATTTTCCCTTCTCTCCCCAAGTCCTTTGATTTCTATTCTATCTGCTTCAGTGAGCCCTGCTCCCTTCCGTTAGCTCTGCAGAGGGAGTGTTTGCAGAGAGTGCATTTGCAAGAGGCTGGTCTAGGAAAGACAAAAATCAAGGCTGGAGGGAGTGTGGGAAAGCAGAAAGTGGGCTAAAATTCTTTTAACCATTTCAAGCAATCATATCACCTAGCAGGACTGGCAGAAATGATGTCCTTCATTTATTCCTTTTCCTCTGCTGCAGCTGCAGGTCTCATTCCCACAGGCTTCCTCTAACTCCCTGAGGCTACCCTGTCCTTGCAGGTACCTGTCTATCCCTCTTCACCTCTGGGAGCAGCTGTCTGGAGCCCCCCCACTGAGCTGGAAACAGCCTTCTGGTTTTACTGGGTCCGTGTGGGAATAGGGGCTGTCAGGCAGAGTGTGTGGGGGAAGAGTTACCCACTGAGGAAAAGCTAATTGCCCACTTTCAGACAAGGTGACGTTTGTGTCTAAACCCTCAGCAGAGTGCAATGGATCTCAGCGGTTCAAGAAAACACAGAGAGGAAAAGCATGTCAATCAATGTCAGGTTACTTTGGAGGGGATTTTTGCAAATTTTGTGGGTAGGAATGGGTATGGATTGAACTGTAGTAATTCTATGGTAATTCTTTATACAAATTAGGCATTCAACTGAGTCTGAATTTTAAACACTTGCCTTAAAAAAATTCTAAATACCTGAAAAATATTTCACAAAGCTCCTAAATTAATGACGAAAAACTATTTGTCAGGCTTCTTTGCTTGATCCTTAGAATGGGAAAAATGCAGATTAAATGCGAGAGCAAACACAGAACTAGTGTTGGGCTACACACACTCCTGGGCACTACTTGTGCGCCTGTTTCGGCAATCAGGCTCATCAGTGCCTCCAGCCTTGGTCTGAGGAAAATTCGGTTGCTGAAGGGACAGGAATGATTTGGAGAAGGTCAGAGCTTGGTGTGTTACTACTCATTGCTCTGGAGACATACAAACTTTGAGCAACAAGCAACAGCCATCAGCATGGAGATACCCATGATATGAGTTGTCCCTGTGCCCTGGTGTCCCCTTAGGGAGCCTGCAGAAAAGAAAGAGAAGGAGATGTCTCAGTGCTGCTATGGGATCACTTGCGCTGGTCACACAATCACCCTTGCCAAGCCTGGGGACCAGCCTGACGTGCTTTTTGCTGGTAAGAGTAGAGTTGCAGGCCAGTGAGGAATGGAGAAATGGGAAACTAAACTGCCAGGTCACTGCAGGGGCACCTGAATGACAGAAAGGAATATCCCAGGGTCTCTACCCAGACACGAGGTCAGGCCCTGCTTCATCAGGGACCTTTTTCTTCTGGACCATCCCTCTAGTCTTTCCATCAGTGCTGTGTTGAACTTACTTTAAAAGTCTGGGAAATAAAAACACTTTCTGTCTTTTTTTCTCAGCAAGTGTGGAACAGGGAAGGATAGTGGCCAACACTGCAGCCAGGGTGTTAATGGTCACATTAGCTGGAAAGGGGCAGCCAATCCAGGATGTGTAAAACCCCACCCAGGCTGCCCTTTAATTTGCTGTTACATGGAGTGGAAGATTTGAAAGCATATTTCTGGGTAATTAATTCAAAGAGTGAATCTAATGGTTAATGCTGTCAGTTTGACTGCAAGGGAGGTCTGGGGCTGGAGCAGGCAGTGAAGGGAAAGGAAAATGCTTAGAGGTCAGAGGCAGATGTTAAAATATTTTGACAGCCCATATCCAAGAGGCTAACTTAATGAAAGGCTTTGGCCAGCAGCTTCCAAGAGGTCTGAAACTGAATCCATTTATTTTTCTGAAGTATAGCATGCATGGCTTGGATGGTGGCTTGTTCATAAGTCACCATTCTCCGTTTGGTCAGCAATACCATCAGTCGTTCTCAGTGCCCACCAGCCTGCTCTCTATGCCACTGCAGAAGCACCAGTAAGAGGGATTTGGTGTCTCTTGAATTTAACTCCCAAATTTTCAGTGACATATTGGGTAAGCTCTGCCTTAATCTCAGCTATTACAGCCAGTGCAGCAAAGGTCCTGCACCTGTGCATGGAAATATACCTGCTCCGTGGTGCTGGGGAAATGAAATTAGGAAGCTCTGTTGATGGTGTTATTATCTCCGGCTGCTTGGAAGGATTTAATCAAACTGCTGCAGCTTGCTGATGAGGATGTCCACAGCTTGCGAGTTTGGTTCCTCCAGCCCTGCATATCCCTGTGGCATTTACTAAACTCCTCCGTCCTACCCCAGCAGGCTTCGAGTCAAGCGCAGCATTTGCAAAGGATTTGCTGGGGACCATTCTGATGAGGTTTTTCAAAAGATTTGGTCAGGAAGCTGGAAAGGCACAGCTCCTGGCAGTCATGTTCACTGGCTTTCACTGCTTTTTTTGTGCTTCAGAGAGCACTTGCAGTAAACAGACAGGGAAAGAAAACTTGTGAATGTGGAAAATAACTGAGAGGATATTTGATTCAAGTTTAAATTTTGAAAAAAGGTTTGGGTCAAGTCTTCTCCTTTTGACCTCCTTTGCCTGTTTCCAGAGATTAATTCCGTTCCTGCCGTGTATCCGTTGATCACTTCAGCATCTACCATTCCTACACTTCTTGTAACAGAGTGTGTTGATAAATTGGAAGGTACATCCTTCATTTCCTGTCGTACGCTTTTGTGCAGGACTGTAATGCGTGGAAAAGCCTTTTTTCAGCCCAGACCTAGGGTGGCTGCACTTCAAGATGGGTGAAGGGATGCCATGTGCCTGTACCACTTGCGGATGCAGACACAGAGGTTGATTAGACCAAAGCTGGCAGATTTCCATCCCAATTCACTGCATCCATTTTGTTTGGCTCTCTAAAAAGCACAAATGAAACATGTCTGTATGCAGTCATGGACCTATACAGAATTACAGGTGCCAATATGTATGGTATAGACCATCACAGAATTTGGAGCAGAATCTCATCAGTCTGGGACTCCTGGAGTTTATTTTGAGTACCAGGCTTTTGGGTGATGGCAGAAGACACCACCTTCCTCTGCATGTCTGCTCAGGAACTGGTGTATCACTGAGAGACTTGTGTAGCACTAGAGATGTGCAAATCCATCTACAAAACAGATGCACAATTGCACACTTGCTTTGTATGCAGACTCTGTCACTCCATTAATTAGGTAAGTGCTTGCCCCATTGGCTAATCAGCTGTATTTGGGCATCTACCTGGACTTACTGCAGGACTAAATTAAGCATATGTCTTCAGAGTCCAAAAATGTCTAGAACTTCTGGTCATGTCAATATTATTAATTTATTTATTTCAGTTCTGTAAAGCTTCTTATCCAACAATGAAGAAGGCTGCATACCTGCAGTCAGTCTGTCTGAAAACATTTTTCATTAGCAGTGCTCCAGGATGGCAAATGAACAGCAGTATCTACATATATATGCAATTAAACCATTGCTTACACAATATCCACATCCAGATACCCCAGGAAAATCAGTAACATTCCCGGAGCAGCAGCAGTCATCAGTCCCTCTTTGCCATCAGTAAATAGGCTCTCACCCACTGCCCCAACCAAAGGATGCAGGCGACAGAAGGCAGATGCAGCCCTTGCATTCCCTTCTGAGCAGCTGACAAAAATCCCTTTCTCCCCTCATGCGATAGTAACGGCAGGGAGGGCACCGTCAGGGGTGTGCGGCGTGTTCTGCCTCGCTGGCCGGCGCGGGATGCTCTTCCTTCACGCTCTGCTGCCATTGAGCTCCGCACAGAAGTTGCCTCCAGCAGCCCTTGCCAGCCCCCTTGATATTTTGGACACTGAACGCTGTGTGAACAATAAGACCACGGTGCTTGGGAGGGAGTGGAAACAGCTCTTCTCTCTCCCAGATCATGACTGGCTCTCACCAATAAAAAAAGGAGAGATTTCTTTTTAGCACTTTATTGTGAAGGGACGTGGGGCAGCTGCGAAGGATTTTTCCCTCCCTGTTCTTGCTTGTCCGTTTCTGCGAAGCCAGAGACATCTTCGTCTGCTGAAGGAGGGTGTGAAAGCACACGGCAGGTTTTGCAAGTGCCCATTAGGAACATAAGGTACACCCAAGATGTCTGTGTTAACTTGCATCCAAGCTTTTTATGGCAATGGCATGAATGCAGGTAATGTCAAGCAGAAGCACCCTAAGATCAGAGGCAAGCTAGCAAAGCTGAGTTTTACTGATCAGGGGGAGCAGGATGAGGAGGGCAGCTTTGATTCATTGCAGCCCTCAAATATCTCTGGGGCTTTGCCTTGCTCTGCAAAAGTCTCCCAGGTTTGCTTGTTCCTGTGAGATTTCTTTCGTCTTGGGTAGCAATCTCACAGCAGAAGCTCCTGAATGATGGGAGTTGTGTTAAAGCTTAGAGCTGGGGAACATCTCTCATCAGGAGCAGGACTGAAAGACCAGCCTGAAAAAGCTAGATCAGAGGTGAAGAAAGTTATTCTTAGAGCACCAAAATCACCCAAGTACCCACTAGGCGGGGGGGGGCATACAGAGCCTGGTGTTTAATCCTGACACCACACAAAACAATTAACGTAAGGGGGAGAGCACAGAGTAATAGAGTTTCAGATTGATTTTTACATGTTATTTTCTCACTGATTTTTCATTTGGATACTTCTACAACTTTTTTTCATCATTTCATCAGAGGCCACTGGTATCTTTATTCTCTTTTTTCCCTTGGGGAAACCGAGGCATAGAGCAATGACAGGACTTGGCTGGGGTGCTCTGACAAGGGGCTGGAATCCATATTCTCTCTGTCCTGAAAACCCAAAACTAGGGAGTCCCCTGCTGCTTGTGGGCAGCCAGGTGAGGGAGCGTAGGTAAAAGCAAAAAAATGCAGTATGGCTATTATCTCCAATGCCTTTGGAAATAACCCTTTATCGCAGTGTCTGTCAGAGCAGCCTCCTCACTTGTTAATGTGCTTGCTTAAAACCGTTGCCCTTAAACTTCTACCAATGCTGCAGTTAATGTACTGCCCTTTGCCACCTCAAGTGAGGCTGTGCTGTCGAAAGCTGTGCTGGGCTGATTCATGTCAAGACTGTATAATCAGAGATGGTGAAAACTTGGGAAGTGGCTCTTAGGAGGTACCTCCTGGGTTGAGAGCAACTTCTTTTTATGTTCAAAAAATACAGTGGTTTTCTACTTAGGAAAGAGAAAGTTATGTCTGCAAAACTTCTACAACTTAAAAATTACTTCAGGCTTTCTGTGAAATCCCCACACTTTCACTGATGAGAGGATAAAATACCAGATATCTGCCCAGAATTAACCAGGGAAAGATTTTTTAAAAAGCCATCACCACCACTGCATCATAGAGATGCTTTAGAAAGAGCCAGAATTTTACTTCAGATTGAGGATGGATAAAATGCTGATGTCCTAGATCCTAAGAGCAGCTCCTAACCTATGATTGGTAATCTTGCTTTCTCACACACACACCCCCTTCATCCTACTAAGGATGGGTTTCTCATTCAATGGTTGTCAGACCAGCTCTGAGCTGGACCTTAGCAGATGCAGCTGAGCTGCCTATTGCCCCATCTTGACACTTGTCCAGATCTCAGTTCAATGCTGGCAGACACTAGAAAACTGCATGGTTTTTTTAGCTGGGTGAGGAGGTATAGTGCGGTGCCTTTGGAGCAGAGGCAGTAAGAGGCTGGGGAGCGCTGCGCTGGCGTGATGAATGCAGCAACTGGAATAAAGCCCAGAGGTCCCATTTAGAACTGAGATTCAAAGGAACCTTGACTTCATAGGGGTTTCATCTTAACCCCATGCCACAAAACCACCGGTTCCCAGACTTAGCACCATTCAACCATGGTACCAGTGAAGTTGTTGTGAAGAACATTCACTTTTTGGTATGGCAAGGAGTGCATGGGACTGAGTATGGGAAACCATATCTGCATAGGGGAACTGTGCCGCAGGCAATGTGCTGGGACTGGTCATTGGGGAATGGATAAATGAGCAGCAGGTCAGGAATGAGGTTCCTGGAACAGCTTCACCGGGAACTGAAGAATGAAAAAATGGTGGAGCACAGGTTGGCATTGTGCCGTGTTGGCAAAGCTCTCTGGAGTGCTGGGGAACGGGGAAGCAGAGAATGATCTTGGCCAGGCTTCAGGATCCGCTAGAAGTGGTGTGCATGTGTGAGGGCTGGATAACTGAGGCTTTGGCAGGTGGAGGGATAAAAAGTGGCTTTTCTGTTATGTTGCAAAACCCAAAATTTCATGAGGGAAAAATATGCATGAGTCAAATTAAAACACAGCATTTGCAGGAGGCAGGATTTAACTGCCTGAAAAAAAAAATCATTTGGGGGCTAACTTGAAATGCTGCATTTGAGCTGAAACAAATAATTCAGAATGTTTGACCCTTATTTCTTTAAAATTCTTTTTGAAGATTCATTTTTAAATGGAAAAATGCCATTTTGAAACAAAAAAGTTTCCCTTAAATATAACTTCAAAATGAAACATTGCAATGTTTCCAAATATTTATTTCCCTTTGAAAGCGTTGAAATGCAGTGTGTCATACTTGCCTACAGCTTTGCCCTTCTCTTTTATTCAGCCTAAATAATTTTCTCAATGTAACCTGAGCATTTTTAGTTCCCTTGAAGTTCTGCTTTTTGGAATGAATTTACAATTTACTGAAAGAATATATTTTCAGTTTTACTTTAGACTGAAGTAAATTAGCAGAGCTGTTTTGGGGAAGGAAATACTCAGTTTAGTTCCTGCTGTTAGAACTGCTGATGGTCTCCATTAACAAAAAATCACTTTCATAAGGCATGGGCTCATCTGAAAGTGCATAGAAGAGAAGACCTGAAAACAGAGCTGAGGAATGATAAAAGGGAAAAAAATTAACTGCATAAAAAGGCTACTTACATTTATGGGATTTTTTTAATAGCATTTAGATGGAAAGCTGATTCCCCATTTTTGTCTATGCTGATATTTTTTCTCAGGCTATCTGAAATTTCAGGAGTTAAGGGGAGAAAAAAAATCTTGCAATCCACCATATATGTCAAAGAAATGCAATACAATCTGATTTCACTTCTTTCTCTCACGCCTGAATGTGCTCATTTTTGCTTACAATAGGAAAGACACAAAAGAATTGTAAGAAAAGGAATCAGATGGTACCGCCCGATACTGTTTCACAGCTAAAACGTGAAAACAAGCCCAGCTTCTTCTGCCGACACTCAGGTCTCAAAAAAAGGGTTATTATTCTTTTTAAAGGGAATTCTCTTAAAGGGAAATTGCTCCAAATTCGATCAAAAGCACCATTTATTATAACTTAGCAGAGCAGTTGCCTCCTGCTGCTGAGAGCCCTGTCGATGCAAGGAAGGCTGCAGAGGCAGTGTGCCTTTTACCTGTCTCTTGAGCAGCACCAGCTCCCAGATTCACTCTCTGGGTCTCCTACCGCTGTTACACCCTTTGCAGATGGACCCTAACGAGGGACCTACTTGTTGGGGTCTCATCACTTCGTTATCCTCTCCTTGGATGATGCATGACCTTGAGAAATTTCAAGGTCATATGCTGCCCCATGCCAGGAGGTGCATCACAGGCAGCATGGTGGATGGGGCACACAGGCATCCAAAGGCTGGCATTGCCTCTCCTGCCAGGGGGTCCAGGCTCATCCCACCTCCAGCTCCCCACTGAAAGCCCGGACCCAGCTCAAGGGAAACAGAGCGAGACAGCACATGGCATGCTGCAAAGGCTGTAGTGGGACCTATATTGCTCTCAGAAGTCTCAGTAATGAGGAAAACAAATGGTGTTTTGTGGCTTGCAATCGTTACATAAATATAAACAATTTCACCTCCTCCTGCGTCCAAATTTCTGGATATTCGGCACAGTGTATAAGCACAAATAGATTCACCCACTCCCTCCCAGGGCTATAGCTCCTCTCAGTAGATTGGTTTCAAAGTACCAAATCCCTCACAGGCACTTTAGGGAAGGCTGCTTTCCTTTTTCTCCCTTGCTATTCCCTCCTTTGCCTTCCAGAATTTAGTGGCTTTTTACTTAGCTCTGGTCAGGGTGAAGGCCAAGAGAAACTGTGGTCCTAAAATCACCTAGTCTGAATGCTTTGTGCCTTTCTCATGTGCTGGCAAAGTAACATCTTAGCACAAGTGGAGGAGATACACTTGGGAATGATTGTTATTTTTAAGTTCTGTCTCAGCAAACAGCCACATTGGAAAAAAACACATCAGCTCCCCCATAACCAAACTAACACCAACCTGGCAGTCTGGTTCAGCTAACGTGACCTGTCATTGCAGGCTCTCCTGTGGTTTCTGTCATCAGTAAGTCCCATCCTCCTGCATTCATCTTCAAGTCTCAAGCACAAATGGAAACAAGGGAAAACTTGCTGCAGAAGGTTTCCAGCCACAGCTGGCAGGACCAAGGCCCTACACCCAGGCAAACAGGGCAACTGCTCCTTCACTTTGCAAAGCCAGATGTGGAACATGGGTCACCAAGGTACATCACTACCTGCTGACCCATCCCCCCTGATGCCGGGTACCAAATTGTAACACCACTCCTGGCTGCCATCAACAAAAAGCTGGTTTACACTGCTGCTTTATATCTACTTCTCAGTTTGCAGTTTTGAGCAGCATAGCAACGGGTTTCAGGAAATCCAGGATCTGGCTTGCGTTATAAGCCTTGCACTGTCTCAGCTGAAGGGGAGCCCAACCTTTGCATTCATGTATCAAGCAAAGGCACAAAATCCTAATGGATCCAGAAAACCTGAAGTCTAGGCTTTGCTCATCACCATCGATTTGCTTTATAAACCTGGGTGAGTTACAGGGCTTATCTGAGAAACAGGAAGCATTTGAATGGTTACTTCTAGCCACTTCCATAAGCTTTCCGATGGAAACCTGTCGATGAAAACATCTCGATGAATGGAGCTTTATGCAGCTTGTAGTTATCTGAATAATCCTTAATACCAGCTCCTTCTTCCTGCCTGATTTCTGCTGTGGTTAAGAAGCCTAAAGTAGTAAGATTAAGAAGCCCAAAGTAGCAAGAAATATGCCCTAAAGCAGTCAGCTAAGGATCCTAACTTAATGGGAACAGCTGCAAAGAACTGAGAGCTGGAAAATTAGCTTTGCAATATTGGCTGCTGTGTCTCAAGGCAGAAAGGGTTTGCTCCCAGACAGGACACAGCAAGAGGGAGCAAAACCAGCATATCCTACTGCCCTAGCTCAGACAGCAGAACCCCAGAACAGTTTCAGCCAGGAAGGTTAGCACTATACTGAATTTGCTCTAACACATACTATGAAACAGACCTCACTTTCCCCTGTCCTACCAGCTCTATGACAGATACCAAAGTAACCCAGAGCCAACTGTCTTCACCACAAGCACAGCCTGACCAGAAGCAAGGATCTGACCCTAAAAACCTCCTCTAGTATGAGCCACAATAGGACCACCACCCTTCCTTTCCCCAAGGCATAAGAGCAAGACACACTCTCAACCCAGCCCACCATCCCAACACCTTGCCCTCCTGCCTTTTCCCTTTTATCACCTGCAGCAGGGCCTGAAAGCTCATTGAACACAGCTGCGGTCATCCCACCAGCCCTTAACCCTTCCTTCTCTGCTCTTTTCCCACAAAGTCAGAAGAAAAACAAGATAAAGCAAAAGGCACACGAGCTCCTTGAACTTTGTAGGTACAAAACATCTTGAGGAGTAGTACCTAGCCATAGTGAAGTGGGAACTTCTGAAAATGCAGATCAGAGGAAAAATCTGCCCTGAAGTTCAGGAGGGCAAGAGTTACACCAGCAATTTGAAAAACATTTCTTTGCCCAGATGGTGCCTTGAACATAAACTGTCAAAGTCATTACTCTGACTTTATTATCAGGGTTATGTTTTCTTTATTCCTTTTAATATTCCATATGCTGGTCATACAATACATTTCTTTGTATTCCTCTCCCCTTTTATTCTCTTTGTTTGTTCCATTCATGACTTATCACCTCTGGTGGCAATTTAATTATCGGATCTATATTATTAGTATCTTTTTTTTTTAGAATATAATAAAAAATTTCAGTACAAAACACTGCAAGTAATTCAATTTCCATCAGTAAGGAAGGAAGTTGGACGCATTCAATGAAAGGGAGGAGAATACCTTGCTATAACATTTTTAATAAAAATATAATAGCACTTTGTACTTTTTAGCATCTTCTATTTGGAGAACCTTGTGGCTTCATAATCATTAATATTGCTTAACTTTTCCATTGCACTTTTCATCTATAGCTTTCACAGCACTTTCTGAAGGTAAATCAGTATCAGCCTCTCTATTTTGCATCCAGGGAAAAAGTATGAAAGCAAATAAAATCCAGCCAGCCAGAGTTACTGTTGGGATGAGATCCCAGGCATTCTGGAGCCCCAGACTGAAGCCCTCTCCATTGTATCCTGTTGTTCCTTAATATGAACCGCTGCTCGTCCTTTCCTTGAGTGTTCAACAGCCCCACCTCCTTCCCAGATCTCCTTCCGTTGTCCACAGAAGCCCATAGTCCATCATCCTCAGACTTGTGTCTGCTTTTGTGCATTCTGACTTGTCCATATCCAAAATAGACTGTGTATTTCTCTGGGCAGAACCTACACTCTCGCTGTGGTGGGAGAGCTTCAGAAATACTTGTTGCAACAGGAGACAAAAGCAACTCAACCCCAGAAGCCCTCTGAAGACTTCCTGAAACATCTCAGTCTGCTCCTTAATCACCTGGGACAGATTCCTGGTTTTACATCTTGTCTGAAAAGACAGTTTGTACAGAAGCAGAGAATCCTAGATTTGATTGACCAAAACCCCAGTGATTTGAAGGAGGTGAATAGGGGTCAATAGTTCTTGTCTAGTACGAGGCACTAAACTGTCAGGTTGCAGATTTGACATAAAAACAGTGAAGCGGTTCTTCAGTTCACATGGACCTGAATCGCAGAATGTGGATGCTGTGGATGCTGAAAGTTTACATGGGTGCAAAAGATTGCCTGGATAAATCCACAGAAGCCAAATTCCCCAAGAGCTGTTAAGTACAGAGGTGCCACCTTGGTCTCAGAAACTCTCTGAACTACAAACAATGTGGTGCAGTGTTTGAAGGAGCGTAATTGTGTGACCTCTATCCTGTTCCCTAGGCATCAGCTACTGGCCAGCACCAGAGATGGGATGCTGGGCTCACGTTACGCTTCTTGACAAGTACTAGGCCAGGCAACCTGGAGAGAAGAGGGTTATTTGATGGCCCAGAAGTACCATGTCTTGCACCCTGCCTGTGTGACTTGGAGCCTGCATATCAGGACACACCATTTGATAGGAGAAACTCTGTATGAAAGGCAAGATCTACATTTTGCAGGCAGATCCCTTTGCCTGTGTAGTGGCCCCCTGATTTATCCATGTGTACAAGGATCCTCTAGATAGGGTCTATGGAACTGTATCCTGAGCAGGAAGCAATTTATTTTGTTATACATTCTTTTCAATTTGCTTGCTCCATAGTAAAATGCAAAATTACTCTCTTAGAATTAATGTCTCCAAATAGTGTATATGACACTTCAAATTGGCTTTTTTGCCACCTCTAACTTCTTCCTAAAATAGGTTGGTTCTTACTTTTCCTATCCATAAAGAAAGACAGTTCTGCTCCTGAGGCTCCAAACCCAGCACTCAGAATGACAGAAGATGTTATTTCTGATCAGTAAAGTGTTTCGAGAAAAAGCTTTCCTTATTTTACTGCTCCTTTAAATACCAGTCAGTTTTCTTCTCTGTAGATCAAAGCTTTCATGGCTTTTTTTGTTTGTTTGTGCATTTGTTTCTTAGGGTCAGAAATTATTTAGAACACAATGGAGAAAAAGAAATCACCTTTTCTTTCCCTTTTGCTTTTTAAATGAAACCACCAAAAACTTTTTCAGCTCCAAAATTATCACCCAAACTCAAAACACCCACAAAAAATGAGATGGGGGGAGAAAGATAGGAAAAAAAAAACAACCAGAAACACATTCATGGGACTAGCATGTGTGAAGCAGTTTTGTTTTTTTTTTTTACTACTAGGGAATTATTGTATCTGCGAGCCAAAACAACAGCACTCCCTGATGCCAACTCCAGCTGTTCCTCCCTTGTAAAATTTATGAGCTGTTTTCAAGAGCTTGAATAGATCTTGTGATGGAACTTCAGTGTAGGCACGAAGATATTTTTAATTGCTGCTATGTTGTCAGATTTCCCTGTGACACAAAGCGTGCTGTTAGTTGGCTGATTAGAAAGTGTACTCCTTGAGATGCCAGCCTACCGGGTCACTGAGCTAAAGTGAAAAGTCCAGCTAGACTTCAGATCTGCACCAAATCCTTGCTGAGAACACTAGCAAATAGGCTGACAAAGCCAGGCTGAAATAGTTTTAAACAAAGAAGTGGATTAGTGGAAGATTTTAGTATCTTCCCAACAAGTTCTCCACAGAGCTGCAAGTAGCGTCTTGCACCGTAGGCAACTGCAGCTAGAGTGCTCATGCCCTGCGAGTGATTCCGGCTGAGCCTGAGGTAGATACAGTAGCCTGGCATCAGTCCAAAACATCTGGCCTGTGAAGTTGTGGTGTTGTGGTGTAAAAGTGACGTCCTGAGCACATTTTGCCCTTAGAAGTTTTCTAGCAGGTATCATGAAAGTAAGAATTTTACCTCACCTAATCAACATCCAGATTTCATGATTATAATTTTATGTCTTTTCTCCCCTAAGGAAAGACTCAATTATTTATAAAACCCTAGAAAAGACCATGGCTTTTCCATGGGCACACCATGCAGCAACATCATCAGTGCTGGACAGGTTGTCCAGAGCAACTGAAGTTAAGGCTAGATATTGCCATGTTCAGCTAGCTGGAGGCTATTAGCTCAAGTACTCCACCCTTCATACATGCTCCAAGCCACCAGAAATAAAGGAGCACGAACAGATGACATGGATTATGCAGCCACTAACTAACAAGGCCTGTGTCATTTCTGAGCTTGTGGTTTTATATATTTTCATGCCACAGAAATCTCAAACCTCTAAGTATCTCAAGACCTGTAAGACAAAAGCCTTAAAATATCTGCCAAGGACACACAGTAAAGGACATAAAAACTTAAAGAGGAAATTGGAAAAGCAGTGGGATTATTAATTGCTACCTTTTAAGCAAAGCTGTCTGTAGTATTAGGACCTTTTGTGGCTTGGCATTTGTAGCCTTGGTAAATTAGAGCCATAAAAGAAAATGGCCTCTCTGGACACAGGTAAAATCAGCTGTAATACTAAGGGTTACTTGGTAGTTCATGGTCCTTCAGCATATTGAAGATAAAAAACCCTAAGGCCTATACTTCCATCCCCAGTTTGGCCCATGCAGAAGATATCAGCAGACATCCCCACGTGAGGCACAAACTGCCCTAGCTGTCCTGGGGAGAAGGTGATGTTGTTAGTTACCAGGTCACAGGACTGACACGGAAAGCAAGAAAATCATGGCTTTATCCTCTCTTCCTCTTTGAGATGATTTACATCCATAGGAGTGCAAGGAGCACTTGCACTGTCAAACTGTAGAGTGTCTAATCCAAATCACTGTTAATATTTCATTTGAGTTCAGTAGACTTTGGAGCCAGCCCCAGGCTCAGACTTAGCATGTCTTTTTGGAAGCTCAGTATCTGATTATTATTAAGATGTGAGAGGCTCCTGTGAAGCAGAAGCCTTAGCATTCCTGTCGAAATGAGACTTGAAGCACTGAAAGGGAGAAAAACTGGATCTGCTGGGATGCATCTTGCTTTATGCTCAGGAAGCTCAGCACTGCTCCAGGAACTGAGGGAAAACATGGAAGTGATGTACTCAGGTGACTGGAGATATTTTAGCATGATATCATGTAGCCTGCAGTTCCCAGTGCAAGCGGCATACGGGAACTTGCTGCTTTCTGGGGTCTTAGTTAAAGATAAGCTCTGATGCTGTGTATATCCTTCAGAGGCTTTGCACTAGTTCTGAACTGCAGTGCTGGTGGGGTGTCCTCTGCTCTCCCTCGTTATTTAGGCAACACAAGGCATAAGAGAGTCAATGGTATCAGATGGTGGAAGCTGTTTTTACACCCCTTTCTTACACTATATATAGCTTGGCCTGACCTACAGAGTTACCTAAAGGAGCTGGAAGCAAATAAGAAGGCTCCTAAGCCACCTTCTTTTTTATTTCTCCATCCTCTCCCACCATGAGACCTTGTTGTGAAGGGACTGGCAAGCCAAATGTCATGTTAGACATCAGAATGCCTCCCGCTGTTTGGGGGTACATGGTGTTCCCCCGTACCTTTCTTAATGACTGGAGCTCTTCCAGCTCTCCTTGATGTTTGGAGTTGTTCCTCATTGTCACTCAGTTTGTCACCTCTGTGTCTTCCCACTGCTGCTGGTAGGATGTAAAGTCCAATAGCTCCAGGCCAAATGGTACCATATCTCGTAAAAATGTATTTTTGAGAATGAATAAGAACAGAAGATTACAGAGTGCATGTGTATTTCCAAGATTTTTAGTTTTTTAATAGATTTTATTGATATGACTTGAGATTACTGATTAAAGAAACGTAGCATTCTAGAAAATGCAGTCTGGACTACTGATTATAACTTTGACCACTGCACTAGTAGGGTCTATCCATGGCTGTTTGATCTTTTACTACCAGTCTTGAGTTTGCTCAAAGTTGTTAACTGTCTTGGAGTCTGTAATGAGTGGTGGCATGTGGACTTAATGTAACACGGATCCTTCTTGAACTAGATAATTACTGTATCATGGTGATCAGAAGCAATGACCCTTGTCCTTACATAAACTGGTATAAAAATCCATTAGTATCCTCAGAGAAGACTGGGAGAGAGGCATGAAGAGCTTGCTTAAGCCTAATGAAGTCACACTAGTGGGATGCCAAAATGCAGCCCTCATGCCATGATCATTTTAACCCCAGGAGAATCACAAATTCTGTATGTGCTTAGCCAAAGACACAGAGCTCTCCCATTAGCACTCTTTAAGTTACACTGGTGGATGGCAAAGCAAGGAGCAGAGAGCCATTGCTGTCTTTCCTATGAAAGAAGGATTAACAAAGAGTCTGTCAGTAGGAGCCTGCTAGTGAGAGGTCCCCATAATGGCAGAGCAAGTGAATAGCATGTGTTGAAAGAGCCCATAATCCTATATTTACACAACAGTCTTTAATGGCTCATTCAGAGCCATTGCAAAGAACCAAGTAAATAGTGTGGTTAGAAAGTCTGTTACTTTATATTTACTCACTAGACCGTCTGCTGTGGGAGCTGTGAATGTCATGGAGAGCTAAAAGGAGCATTCTTTTGATTTTTTTTTTTTTTTTTTTTTTGGCTATGAAAAGCTAACTAATAATGATACTGAAAACCACTTTCAATAGGAACTATACCTTCACTTTGCACCAGTGGAGAACAACCATTAGCACACTTTGTCAAGGAAAGGGATGCATTTATCATCACCTGGAGTCTTTTCATAGAGACTGGATGTGCTCTAAAAGATACACTCTTATTCAACAAGACGTTATTGAACTCAATAGCACTCACCTGTGTGGCGGAAAAAAATTCATTCCTTTCACTGCAAGAACTACTGGAAAGGTACAAAATGGTCTGGTTTACACATTTATTATCCAAATGGTCTCTTCTGCCTTTAAAATATACTACATTTGAGACTGGACCCTAAATTTATTCTGTCAAATGTTTATTCATGTAAACAATCAAATCTTCATTAAAGTCAAAACTGTACACACAAATCAGAGTGAGGCAGACAGCTGATTAGCATGTGAAATGAAGGTGACATTAAATATTTGGAGATTTGCATAGCAATAATTATAAATCCAAAGGTAGTGGTCAGTTATGAAATGGACTGTAAAAATCTGACAAAGTCCACTCAAACAAGAAAAATTCACAGAAGCTAATGCCTCATATTTTAGGTTCCTGAAACATTATTCAAGATCCTACCTGAACCTTAACTAATTGATCCTAAAATTTCCAGGAGGTATCAGC
This sequence comes from Cariama cristata, assembly GCF_000690535.1. Classification (NCBI taxonomy): domain Eukaryota; kingdom Metazoa; phylum Chordata; class Aves; order Cariamiformes; family Cariamidae; genus Cariama; species Cariama cristata. The sequence goes on along the minus strand of NW_009601708.1, from coordinate 21,734 downwards.
AAGTGCTGGAATGAAGCAAATAATTAATAAGAAATCATTTATGAATCGAATTTTTCTTCTTGTTTGTGATTGTCTACACAGATAATTAAATATATTTATTATACACAATGAATCACACAATTTTGTCAATAATAATTTGCTTGCAAATAGTTTAACATTTGCCAATAGGAGGAAGAAGAGAGGAATCCTGCAGGCTTATTGCTGTTTCCTGATTAATTACAAAAGCCATGTGATCAGCATGGGATGACCTATGGAATCAAATATTTAATAACTGAATGTTATTATTTTACTGAATTTCTCTTCAGTAAAAAATTTAACACCTCCTATCTAAGGTCAAAAGTGCTTTTTCTTTATGGTAGATGAAATGGCAAAATGTAGTTCAGGCAGTATCATATATCGATGCATGGCCACATGCCTCTCAGCGTGCCCAGAGAGAGTGACATGTAGAGTGGCTGCATCCCTATGGGAAAAGGGAATATGGATGGAAGCATACATCTTCCTGAGCCTTCACGTGGCTGGGCACCTAAAACTTAAAGCCACTACTGCTACATCGATACCACCTTGTTCAAACAGATCTGATGAAGCTTCACACTGATGTAATCTGCTGTTTCTTTCTCCCAAGCACTCATGCTACCAAAGTCTGAGAGATAAAATGTACCATGAGAATAAAGGGAAGTGGATCAAGAATATGTCAAATTGACATTTTCTGTCAAAATGGAATGGCTTTTTGCGAACCAAAAATATATTGTAGAAAATCCAGTTTATGTAATAAAATTATTGATGACTGAAGAGATGGAGGCACAGGCCAGCAATGAGGAGTCAGGAATAGCAACAAGGACTTTCCTGTTGAGAGATCCAAAGTTTTTAAGACTTTGTCCAGTGCAGAGAGAGCAAGACTATGCCCTCCCAACAAAATCTCAGCAGTATCACTGATGTTTTCACATGAGAGTCTTCACTGAGGGCAGGCCCTTTTCTACTGCAGAAGTGCATTTCTGCATTGACTTTAGCAACACAAGAATACAGCAGAATTGTTCTAAGTGCATACAAACTCTGTGGTATTGGAAGTTGGATAGCATCCCTCTTCTCCTCTTTTCCGTATCTTTCAGTCCTGTTTTTCCCACTCCACCTCTGCAGCCCTGAACTGCAAGGGGTAATTTCAGTCTGGATGTGTGGTCTCATTTTCGAGACTATCTACCAGGATTGTGAGCAGGGTTGTGTGTATTTGTATAAGGGTAGCAGCCCCTATCCTTAATTTGTGCCTTGCCAGTCTTAAAACATTTTTCTCTATTGCAGCAGAGGGAATGAGGTTAGAGCAGCTGTTCTGAAGCATCTCTTTCCAGTATGTCCTTTTTCTTCTGCTGCTTTGTCTTTTCCCTCCGGGCTGACATGAAAGGACTCATCTGCAAGTGCAGCCAAAATGTCTCCATCAGTCCTGATGAGGCTGGGGGGCAGGCGGGGGAGTTCAGGGGGGTTTGCACACCCTGCTGTGCAGGCAGGCGCCCACCTGCGAGGACGTCCTATTTCTTAGCATGAGTAAATCCTGAAGTGAATCCTCCGACCCGGGCAGGCGTTTGGGGATGTGGAGGGTGGGATCAGTCAGCAGCATTTATCACAGGGTGAGGAGGCAGAATATTTCACCTAATTGTGGCTTTTTGTCCACCCAGCCCAGAGCACAGCAAGGGGCCCAGCCAGGCCCAGAACTACAACTCCCAGCATGCACCCTGGCTGGGAAACCCCCAGCTAGCCAAATCCTTCTCACCTGAGGGGCTGCAGGGAGGGCCTAGCGCTGAGCGCTGGGGTAAAAGCCCTAATTTGTTCCTTCTTCTTTGGGATCCTCGCCTGTGCCATGCCCTCATGTCTAGGGAAGGACCCACAAGACCAATAAGTGCCTCCAGAGAGTGCTGGCTCCTGTCAGTTTAACTCCTGAGGGGAAGCAAAGTACGCAGGCCCTCGTGCAGCCTGCGCATGGCTGAACAGCAATTAGCTTCGCCTTGATTGAATATGTGAATGGATGTCACTCCCGGACGCTGCAGTGGAGCTTCTCCCACCCTGGCATCCATGGCCGGTGGCAGGAGCGGAGCAGCTGTGCTGGATGCGGCCCCACAGGTCCCAGTGGCTTCACGTCGTTTCCCTCTTTTTTTAGTACTGCCAAGATACTGGCTTGGTTACATCTGGGCTTCTTCACTCAGTCACTTTAGCTAATTAAATGTTTTAAGATGCCACGATGAAAGTTATATAGACACCAGCAATTTTTATAAACTGGTAGTGTTAATTTAAACTCTATTCCAGCAGAGCATACTGTGATGTTTTGGGCTATTAGCCCATCACTAATATAGACTATAGAATAGTTAATACCAGTCCATTCAAATCCAAGACATATTTTGATTTGCTGAATAGCTTTAATTCTCCCAAAGCTGATCAAATAATAATAATAACAACAACAGTAATAATAACAATAAAGGCAATTCCAGTGTGATTGGCTAATCTGATGGTTTTTCTCCCAGTTTATTTTTAATTTCTGGCAGCAGTGATATTGGAAATTAAAAAGCTCTCTTGACACTCGAGTGACTCGAATCTCAGACCAGATGAAATGAGGTGACTGAAGCAGCTCTGGGCCTTTTATTCTCTCCCATCATTATCACAGCTAATAAGAAGAAACAGGGAGGCTGCCCAGCAGTGAAGGCTGAGGACTCCCCCCTTTCCTTTTTGTGCCATCCAAGATAAAGTACTAATTATCAGGACAGCTCAAGCTCATTTGTAGGAGGAAGGGAATTGAATGCTGCTTCAGTGAAAAGACTTAGCTCCTGTGTGCCCTTGGGCAGGGATTGAGGTACTTTGGTGATTTAAGCATCCAAATTAAAACACCTTGAAGTGACAGGCAGACATCCCAGCGGGCTTGCTCCTAGGACCTCTGCTCTAGCTCTTGTTGCAAGGTGCAGCAGAAAAAAACCCAATTTCACCCAGATCACAATGTATGGACAGATCTTTCAGATGAGACACAAAAACTCAGGCCCTTCTCTGTTTTGGACAACAAAGATGGAAAGCTCCAAAGTGTAGGTTTACCCTAGGACACAGGGAGATGTGGGCGGTGGTAAACACCTGGAGGTTCACACAGTATTTGCTAGTAAATGACTTGTGGAGAAAAGCAATTGGATTGATAGTCTGGGGATGAATAAGAGTTTGGCCTGGTTCTGGCTGGAAAGGACACGCTTTTATTCATGCAAGGCCTGATTGCACTGTCACTGTCGTTACTGACACAAACAGCACACAGCAATGCAGGCTGACCTCGTTAAGCACAGCTCCGTAATGCAAGAGAGAACATTTAAACATTGCACATTGGTTGCAATGATCTAAAGAGATGGAGAGGTTGAGGTCAAGGTAGGAGTACAGTCCAACTACAAGAGACTTTAGAGTCCATCTCATCTGTCTCTCTATCCCAGGGAAGGAGCAATTCAGTCTAAATCACTCTTTATGGATGTTTGTCCGATCTCCTTTAAAAGACATCCAGTGATGGAGATTCCGCAGAGTTTCTGGCACTCTCTTCCATATCTAAGCCATCTACACTGTGACATGGAGAGGAAAGCCAGAAAGAGGACTGTGATTTTGCAATCTGCTCAGCATCAACCAAAGATCACCCTCAGATCATGAATACATTCACTCTGGAGCTGTTGAGGGAGGCCACAGTGGGAATACAGGATGGGGGTTTGCAAGAGAGGCCCAAAATCCCTCCCTGGCACAAGGAGCCTGCCAGCACCCTCTTTGTTCCATAGGCCCAGGTCCTACCATGCTCTGCATACCCAGGCTGCATCTGCTAAGTGAATAAAAAGAGAGTTTGGGCCACAAGTCTGCCCAATCCAGGAACTAATTCATTTGAAATAAAACCCAGCGTTTTCATGCAGGTGTTAGGAATCTGTGTCTGCCATGTTCCAGATAAATGCCAGGAGAGAAGCACACCCGACAGCGAGGCAGAGCACCTTGCTCACACGCCGCCCCATCATCTGTTTTGTTAATGGCTCCATTGCTCGCTTGCCTCGAGAAGATGGCGCTTGCCATGCATCATGAGGACAGCTGAGCATGACTTACGGGCGTGGGTGCCAGAAGAGAGCCATTCCCCCTTCCCACTGTTGCACCGGAGCCCCAGGAGAGATAAAATTCAGTCCTGCCACTTCCACCCATGAGTGGGAAAAGCAACGTGTGATTTTTCTGATTGCTCGCATTAACTGCCACTGGCAAGGGCAAGAATGGGACAAGTGGAGAGTGATACTTTTGCAGAGCACTCTCCCCATCGGGATGCTTGGGATTCCCCAGGACAGTGGCACATCTTTGGTTTTTTTAGACTTCCAGGCATTTAATACTTCCCTTTCCATTAGATATCACTTAGGAAGCTTCACCCTCACAATCCCACAAGTGTTTTGGAGTGATGGTTCACACTGGGAGACATTTGTCATCTTTTATCCTAAGCAAGACTAAAGCAGCAGATGAGGAGAGCATTTTCCTTGCTGGTGCTGTTGGGGAGCCTGTGCCTCTGGTGTCTGAGGGGTTAGGGAGCAGGAAGAAGGCTTGCTGGCTGCCACGATAGCTCCCATGCCTGGCAGACACAGAGGCCAAGCTGGTAAATGAATTTCAGGCTAATGGAGGTGGGTGTTAAATATTTGCTATATTTGAGCAGGAGGGCCTTTGTCACTAATTACCGGGAAATGTTAAAGGAGATGGGATGTATTTAAACCCCATTGTTTGCCATTAAAGCACAGATTCTTTTGCTTCTTTTCTGGGCTAAGCAGCTAATATACTTTGAGCAATAGCAGAAGAACTCAGTGGATTAATCACTACCCTTGAAAATAAAAAGTGATTTATTCTAATGCATGCAAATATTAGGCAAGAGATAGATGCAAGTGGCCACTGGCTCATGGACCAGATCAGAGTTTTGGGTCCAGCCTCTGCATACAAACAGACTTTTCAGCCTCAGTTCTGACCTGAAAGAGAGCAGAGCCGAGGGACATGCCAGGCAGGGGAGTCTCGGGCATCCCTCCCTGGCGGCTCTCCTGCAAGTTCTCCCTGAGCGCCTGCCATCCATCCTCAGGGTGCCTGCTCCAGTGCTGGGGAAAACATCAAGTCCTTCAGACTTAAAGAAAAGCCTGGTAACTGCAGAGATATCTCTACCCATTTGTCACCACCCCTGTTCTTTCAAGATGTGTGAACTATATGGCCCTTGGCAGTTGAGTAGATGGGTGAATAGACAATACTAACTATACTATTAACTGCAGCTTAATAATTACAAGGATCCCTTGGCCCTTTCCCTGTTGCTAAAAGTACAACACAGAAAGGCTTAAAACACTGCAGAGAATTTCTTCCCAGCTTTAATGCCTGTGGTACCATTCAGTCTGGCACCGGAGTAACGCAGGACACCGGTCTCCATCAAACCCCATCTGCAAATGCCTTGCGGCTGCCAACTCAATGAGCCCCTTGCCCAGAGAATTGCGGCGGCTCAGGGAATACAGACAAGCCGTCGGCATTCACTGTTTCATGCTCATCTCTTTAGGCTCTATAAGGAACTGCTGTGCAATGGCACCCTTATTGGTCCTGGATAAATCAGATTAATTATTCCAGTGAGAAATTTCCCCTAGCAAGTTGTTTTCCTGTTCACTGCACTTTGTAAATACGAACTGCCTCTTCCAAAATCTCCTTGTGAATGATCAGAAAATCTTGTTTTTCCAGAAAGGAAACTGAGGCATAGGGAAAGGTAAATTACTTTCTCAGGGCACAGGAGAATGTCTATAAATTAAACAAGAACCATTTTATCACCGTGCTTATGGGAATTTGTAAATTATAATTACAGTAGGTGATGGGGCAGATTTTTGCCAATACAGTGTGTGAAAGAGCAATTTTAAAACATTCTCTGTCTGAAATTCTCAAGTGTTTACTGGCAGAGGAGGGGAGCCTTGAACAGCACATATAACTGTCTGCACAACAAACCTGTTTTTCTCAGTTGCATCTTGTGGATCCATTAGAAATAGTCCATGAACTCCCGTAGATCCCTGCTGCAGTGATTAGGAAACACTGTAGATAGAACATTTTCATCGCAGTGGAAAAGAAGATGTTAGGAAATTTGGTTTTAATCCAATGCAGAAGAGGAAAAAAAATCTGATTTCCTAGCTGTCCACCAAGCAGAATGCCCAGCTGATTTTTGTTTTGGAATTTACATTTTATATTGCGATAGAAAGAGGAAACACTGTGCCAAAAATAAAGATATATTTCTATTAGTGCTAAGCAGCAACTACTCATGGGATTTTAATGAAAGGATGCAAAAAAGAATGGCAGAACATTTCCAGCAGCACATCTGTGGTAACAGGGGCTATTGGCATAGGATATTAGTCTACTTTATGCATTTCTATATGTGCATGTTAAACTCAAATTATGCAGATATGAAGTTTATACCAAAAAAAAATAAAATAAAAACCTCCACATATGTTACAAAGACTGAAAATTTCAAAACCTAAAAATTCCCCAAACTGATGTTACCAAAGTTTTCTTTCATCACAATTCAGATTTTTCTCTGGAAGAAGATGCAGTGATTTCATTGATCCCAAGAAATTTTGGGTTTGACTGAATAGCATTTTCCAATAGAAAACAGCATTTGTATAGAGTTTCTAACCAGCTCCAATCCCAAGTCAATACTTGCAGCCCATAATTAGAGACAGGCAGCCTACAGTGGCTTAAATAAAGATATGAACTTTATAGAAGTTTAACTGTAGGAGGGTTGGAGAAAGCATCATGAAGCCTGATGTGACTTTGTTGACCTACCAGAAGCACAGCTGGGTTAAGAGAAAGCACTGTGTCAGGGATTTAAGAGAGTCAGCTCAGCAATGCCAACATCCCATCAGCGTTTGATACTCAACCAGACTTAAACTATGGAAAACAGACAGTATGAAGTGCAAGGCAGTCCTTCCAACAGGATCAGCATGAGTAAGCCATCTTCTTGCAGGCAACCTTACCCCAGGAGATGTATGACATGACAAAATTGCCCTGCCTCCAAGGCTAATTCACAGTGTCAGGGCAATGACTGATACCCGGACTGTGTGTGCTCATGGGGGATCACCTGGGAGGGAATGGGATGGGCTGAAAAGGCAATGCAGCCCTCACTCACAGCAGTGGAGAGGTAAGATCCTGGGCTGTAATCCCCAGTGAATGGCAAAAATGTAACTGAGAAATGGGCTGAATTGCTAAAGATGTCTGTGTTTGTGTATTGCAAAACCAAGGGAAGGATTTGGAGAAACACATCTCCGGTTTATGTTCTCCTTTCCAAGGACTTTGATCTTGCCTCTTATTCCTAAGATAAACACAGGAAACTATATCAGTCTGGTGCCTGCTATTTTCCTTGCATTTAGGAGGCATTGCTGTGTGCTTCACCCTTGGGAGCCCTCTGTTTGCAGGAGAGCTGGGAGAGCTTGTGTCCCGAGGCAGTGCTGAAATGAGGATCTTCTGGATAAGCCACAAAGCAGTTTACTCCAGATGAGCCAGGAGGAGCTGAGCGGAAGTGTGTCTCAGCTGGAAGTCTCTTTTAGCATCTATTACAACAGCAGGGTTATCTTTGCTGCTGAAAGGAGATGTTACTGTGAGCTATGACAAACTCATTGAGTTTTACAACAACACTGGAAAACTAACTGCAATGAAATTAGAAAGGATGCTCAGGGAATGCTAAGCCAGTCCCTTCCTGCCTTTAGTTTTGCACCACTCATTAGACCTTGCTCTAAGGCGTGAAACATGAGTTTGGATTGCGTGCATGTGCACACACAAACACATGCATAGTTTTTATTTTTGTAGGGTTGCTCACAAGGATCTGGACATTGGCAGGTATTTTATTTTAGTGAAGAATACAGAATACTGAGTTGATTGGAAATGAAAGAGGGGACGAGAGGCTCCACTGGCATTTTCCTGAATTCCTCAAAGAACAGTATCAACAGGCATGTGAAATCCTCAGCATTTTGTAGCAAATCAGCCCACTAATGAGAAAACACATGTGGCCAAAGCAGTGATTGCAGCTTAAGTTTCTTGAATTCTAAACTGCCACTGAAGCTACAGGAGAAAGAGTTGTAGTTAGCAGAAATGCTACAGCTACTTCACCAGCCCTCTCCTAAAGCTTCAAGGCAGAGGTGAGACCTTTACTTGACCAAAGGTCACTAGAGTGGTGCCACCACTGGTTTAGGGTCATTAATGGGTAGATTTATGCTGGCAGACTTCAGAGGAGGGCTGGCAAGGGCACTGCTAGGCTCAAAGTCATGCCACACACCAAGGGAGCTATTCAGGTGCTACACAGGCATCGTAAACAATGCATGGGGTCAGAGATACCTGTCAATGGTGGATGGACATCATACAGGAATACTGGGAACCTATGGCACTTCTGTAGCAGTTGGAGGCAAGGTGGGATGCCTGAAGGTCTTTTAAACATCACTGTGTTTCACAACCTACATTGCTACCCAGGTAATTCAAAAATGCTGTGGGGAGCTCTGTGCCCACAACAGGCAGTGCTTTAGGTTGCTGGAAAATGCTAGCAAGGACCTATTTTCCCCCTTGACACATCCCCTTCAGAGGTCTTCCAAGACGGGAAGGCAGGCTAAAGTCTAGCCTGCAGCTGATACCATCCAGGAAAAAAAAAAATAAAAAAAATGCAAATCCACAATGATGAGGTGAGCAGCAAGAGCTGAAGGACCAGCGGAGCATCACCATTGCTGGGAATCTTTCAATGGCTGCAACTGCTCCCAGAAATTGATTTCATCCCTTTCACTATGCCTTTTTCAGAGGGAAATTTGGGACCTTATTGTTATTTATTATGATCACAGCTAGATCTTCAGAGATTTCCTTAATTAGCATCATTAGACACACAGCTTAATCTTAAAATCCTGGGCTTGTCAGCATGGCAAATTAAAACCTTGGGTTTTTTTCTCTTCTATATGTTGAGTTGGAGAGTGTGTGAAGAAAAACTGGGGGTCTCCTGACAGTTTCAGAGAGTGTGGGAATCTGTCTTTAATCTTTGATGACTACAGCAGCATATGCAGAGTGGATGAGCAAGAAGGGTCATTTCTATGCCAGAGAGGGAAACCAGAGGTTATTGCATTTAAAAGAAGATCTATCCTTTTGCACACCATATGAGCTGAGCATACAGCCTGATGCCTCCCCCCCCAGGAAGAGATTTCTCAAAACCCGCCAGGAACAATGGGGAAAAAAACCTGCTCCAGCTAATGAACACTGAATTCTAGCAGAAAGAAACCCTACAGAAGTATCTGTGACATCCACATTAATAGCAAATGAGTTAGTTGTGATTGATGCTATTCCAGTGAACACCAAAGGAATTAATAATGATTAGGGCCATTATTTTAAAGCATTACCCCCCAAAAAAACCCAAAGGGAAAACAATTAGGTGTTTTCAGTGGTTATCTGTCACAGTATACTTACTGCAGTGATCAGACACGATATTATGCCTATTAATCAACAAAATGATGGAAACGGACGTAACTCGTGTATATCCATGAGACAGTCCTTAGAAGCACATACCTTATTTGCTGGTCTACTTAAGAGTCTGCTGTTGGCACAGAGAAATACATTGGGTTTTTTTGTTTTCCTAGCAGTAGAAGGTGTCTCATGAGTTTTGAAACAGGTTGGAGAGTTGTTCATTAAAACGAAGAAAACAAATGAAGCCACCCACACTTAGGGACAGATCTTGCATACATAGATCATATGGCCCTGCTTAGCCCCCTGGATCTGAGGGAGAGCAACCGACAGCATATCTCTTTCCACTTCGTGTTTTTGGGTTTTTTAGTTCATGTGCTCCAAGCCCAGTAAGATCATTTCTTCATCAGTAATGAAAGGTTGTGATGAGCCTTATCACTATATTGCAGGTGAGGAAACTGAGACTCTGAGACACCATGAGGTTTTCCCGAGGTCACACACTAATCAGTACAGAGCCAGAGGGAAATCCTGATTTTTGGCACTCTGCATTAACCACTGAGTTAATAATCTCTCTTTTGTTCATCTCTGGTGCGTTGATTCACTTCTATCACTTTGGGTCATGACCCAAAGTCATTGCTCATCTGTGCCATGGTCTTGCAATGCAAAATGAGCTTTTAGTAATGCAGCTGAGCCTAATGGGTGGGTTCAAACACAGATGCCAGCTGGGAGAGGGTTGTGGTGTGCGATCCCCCCCAAGACTACCCACCCCATGCAGAAGACATGGTATTTCCATCGGTGTGATTCTTGCACTGGCAGCAGGCCAGCACCAGCTGCTGTGAAAGGGAAGCAATGCATTTCTGCACCCAGCAGCACCAGCGGCTGCAGGCTCATGCCCAACTCAAGCCTGCCTGGAGTTAGTAGTTCATATGGTTTATATACCTTCAGAGTTGGTTGACTGGCCAGGACTGATTGGGAGGAAAGATGGTGGAAAAATGGGATCAGCCAGTAATGTGACGTATCTGCATCCTCCTAGGCAGAGGCAGGTGAGATTTCACTGTATCTAAACCCACAATATGCCAGATGAACAACCACACCAGCATCTCTCTTTTCTTCCAGGGGGTAGTTGTTATGTCCACCATACCCACATTGTAGCTGAAGAAAGGAAAGGAGGCGAGCTTGAGCACGGGTCAATGACAAAACAGCATCAACTCTCAGGATTGTTCTCTTTTCCAAGTTAAATTTCAGCTGTAAGTAAACTCTCCCAGACCGCAGATACTTGGCTTTCATTTTCCTTTTGAAAAGTGATCTGAATTTACCAGCCAATTCTCTGTACCCCTCAGTCACAACTTTGATGATTAGTGTCCCCAGGCTGGGCTGAGAATCCCAATAGGAGCCTGTAATCAAGTTCCTCGTTGATTCCCATGATGCAGGATCAGAAGCACAATGATGAAGCAATCCTAATTTTGCAGCCAGAGCCAAATACCAATTAGATCCTCAGCGGGTGTAAACTGAGCTGGCATTGTTCTCCCTGGAAGAGATAATGCTGATTTACACCCAGATGAAGATTTGCCTTGCTGGCCTTTCCCATGCTGTAACCCTGAGCTTCCGCTCTCTTGGTGGCCCAAAGGCCCATATGGAGGTGGGCAAAAGTGTTTTTCCATTAGTGTGGGGGTCCACATCTCTGGAGTAAATGGGAAATGATCTGCTTTCTCTGTCCCTATCAGTGGGACTAAGCATAGTCCTCGTTTTAAAGGTCCTTCTAGGTTCCTTGGAAGCACTAAAGTTTAGCAGTGGAAATACATTTGTCCATACCTGCCCTTATTTCCAGCCTGAGCGACCGCCCTGCCCTGGAGCTTTTTGGGGGATGGCGTGGATCGGGTTCCTGCACCCTTCTCTCTTGGGGAACGCTCTCCTGCCTCATGGCAACAGCTCTGGCTCTTTACATCTTCCAGAGCATCACAGCACAACTCTGCAATGCAGGACATCTCTCCCTGCCTCCCCTGGCTGCTTTTCGGTTGTCACTTAGCCCTTTCTTTCCACATCTGGGCTTAGCATTGCTTTCAGAGACAAAATCCTTGTGATTCCACTACCACAGAAATCAAAGCAGGGAAGAAAAATAAAACCTTAACATCTGTCTTCAGAAAAAGAAACGGTAGCTGCATAAAGCTTTGTAGAGCCACCCACCCATCTTGAGCAGGCGGCGCCGGTCCCCGCTGAGCACCGGGGCGGTGGTGTGCTGCCAGCCACTCCAGAAGGGGTTAGCCTGCACCCATACAGGAACAACCCACGTTACAAATTGCAGAAGCAAAACAGAATATATTCAGGGAATTAATTGTATGGAAAATTATCCAGGCTATTAAAAGCCACACGAATATGCTGAATATCATGCATTTTAAGCGTACACAGAAAAACATCATTTTGAAGGGGATTATTGTTTAAATAGGCAATAGGGGTTCTAGCAGATAAGCTTCCCGCTCCTGTCTTCTCTTATTGTCTGGAGTGCATTATCTCCACCATAATATTCTCAGCTCTCTCTAGGAGTATTGTCAGAGTGAAATGCTATTTTAAAAGTATATGTTTATGTTTCAATAGACTTTACAATAGCAAACACATCCGCCCAAGACACAGTAAGTGAGAGGGAAAAAAAGCAGGAAAATCAAGAGACAGAGGTTGCAGCTTCCCCAGTATTGACTATAACAGGAATAAATGTTACCCAGCAAAAGGTACCCTGGTTTTTGTTTCCCTCCCTGGTAAATGCAGGGGATCCCTGCATCCAGAGGAGGATTAGCTAATGTGCACTTGACAGTGGGACAAGGAGCCAGCAGCACATGCCACTTGGACAACAGCAGGTCTGCACAGGACTCCAGCCCCTCTGTAGTGTTCATAGTCCCACCAGTTCAACGGTCAGTTCATTGAATTTTCAAGCCTGGGTTTAAAAGGTGGGAAAACAGCCCAGTGCAAGGTCAAGTCATCGCAGGCTCCTGGCAATCTGCTCTGAATCAGGGAAAAGTTTGAGCGACCCTGATCCTGCATCTTGCACTTGCACAGAGGCCTGGAGGCAACCTGTTAGGATGCCTCTGTGTTTCGCTTTGCTGTGCATGTCCATGCACATGTGTAGATGGGCCTGGCTGGGCCATGGCATTTATACATGGGAGGGGACATAAACTACCCCTGAGCCTGTAATTCACTTTTGAAACTGTCAGACATCATTACAATGTATTTCTGAAAGATATACTCTAAAGAATGAATTTCTAACAAGCTTCCATGTGATTTTCGTCTCTTGAGTGAGAGAAACCTGATAAAGATATAGATCCCTTCTCACATCTTGGCATAAAATCATATCTTATTGGTTTAGATCATTCTGTGTCTTATTTTTTTATAGTACTAGTGTTTTCTAGTTCCAGCAGAAAATACAAACACTCAAGAGATCTCATTTTTCTGCTAAATGGATTTTCATTTCACATGAGTTATCTCTCTCTAGATATACACATACACACACAGATATACCACGTACACCCCCTCACGTTAAATGCCGAAGACACCATTAAATGTAATGTTAAAATAAAAAATCCCCAGGCTCACAGTGAAATATCCTCTCTTTTAAGCATTCACAATTTAAAAGATACTTAAATAGATGTTCTTCAAACTTGAGTCAATTTTAGCCTCTCTAGTGAAAGCCCATAAAACAAGCCAAGAGTAGTAATTGAGGGGGGGGAGCTATTCTGGGAACAGTGCACGTGTAACAACTGCATTGTTATATATGGGATGAATGTGTTCTCTGCTCCTGCTCACCTAACTTAACTAGGCCAGCTGAACGGAAGCAAACTCTCAGTAACGATAAGAAAATATTACAAAAAGGAATTAATCTGAAAAGAGAGAAGCACTTGTTTCCTCTCTGATAAAAAAGAGAAACTACAAAGGACGGTCTGGATACTGAATTTATGGCAAGCTTTTTCTTACAGACTCAGAGCCCAAAGTCTGCTGTCAGTTACATTAGTATAAATCTGGAGCAGCTCCACTATCATCATTAGAGTTACAGGCCAATTATGTAATGAAAAGAAGTATTTCAGGCTTGCCAAAAATCTTAAATGTAGGTCCCGCTTCAGGCCGTACTGAAAGCCTAGATAAGTGGCCTGAATTTCAGCACACCCTTCACCAGCATTTCATGTCACTTACCTATTATGATTACACCTATCAACGTTGTATGTATAGACTTATACTGTGTAATCAAGTATTATTTGACCTCTAGTTCTGGGAGTAAAGAGGAAGTCAACCCATTGACTTTCCACGTCTTTGATGTTAAACTCTACAGACAAAATACTATTTGGAAGAGCCTGATAGATGGCTGGATAAAATGTCCAGAGAGATCTTAATGCATTCATTTGCCCTTCTTTTAAGATACGGCTGTCAAAGGAGATTGAATCACCAACAGTGCTGGCGAGGTTCAGGATGACCTGAGATGTTTTAGGTGGCAGGGTCCAGGGGAAGATTTTCTCTAACTTTGAGAAAGTACATTGTGGTACTGACCTCTTGCTTCTCGCTTTGGGGTAGCAGCCAGTGCTCAGTTATAGTGGATTGGGCATTTGCACTTTCTGGTTTAGCTAAAAAGCCCAATCTTGGATATATTTCCCTTTAAAAATCTTATATAGTCCTTACCAGCTCTTCTTCGTTCCCTGTCTTACAAATTCCCAGTACCAAAGCCGGTGAACTTCCATTAAAAAAAAAAAAAAAATATATATATATAATTTTGATGAACTGGCATTTACCCAACAAAAATTGTGTTTACCAAAATCCTCCAACCCTTTCTGACGAAATCTGAGCCCCTGCAGAGCTGCCACCCTGTCACATGCATGTTCACATGTGCATACAGTACATGCAGATGTATATCTATCCATGCAGGTTTCACAGAGAATTGGTACTGAACTCCAGCCATGGCTAGAGAGTAGAAACGGTAATCAATTCCTATTTACCACACTGTTGAAAGGTAGAGTTCGCAGAGCGCCTAGTGTGGTCTCTTCCTCCATCTTCCTGAAGATGCAGAGTATGTAGAAATGTGAAAGGAAAAAAAAAAAGGCAGGTTATTCCCAGGGGTGTAATTGGCCAGCAGTGCCTGGATGATAGCCAGAAGATCAGAGGAAGAGGGGAGAGCACTGAGTAATGAACCACATGCTTTTAATTTCACTTAAGAACTCAAAGCAGGAAAACCTGAGCTGTGTCCATGGGGATTGCAATCAATAGCCAAGAAGATAACAAAGAACTGGTGCTCGGATAGAAAACTGCCTTGGCCCATTAGTTTATTGCTCAGCCTTTCTTTGGGGACTCGCTCTTTCTTGCTTGTGTTTTTGGCTCCAGCTCTGAATCCTTCAAACACTAGGGAGCAGCAGCTTCCTTTGAAAGCCTCCTGGCTGCGCGGTGGAGCTGTTGCTGTCAGCTTTTGCCGTGTGCCAACCCTTAAAATAAAGAGAGAGAAGCTGGGGAAAGGGGGGGGGGAGGTGCTGGTGGGAAAGCGTTCCTGATGATAATTTGATTGCATGCATTAATGATCAAAGTGTTGCAGACTAATTACCAACACTTACCTCTGAGATATTAAGTTATTATTTATTCCCCCACCCCAGCTTTAGCTTTGCGTCTACCCCCTGTTCAGGGTGATCGTCTTGCAGCCTGACACCTCGACCTGCACCCTGACACCCCGGGCAGCCTGACGAGCTCCCACCCAGGCTCTCAGGGAGCCCGCCCTCCGCAACACCACGACGGGCTCCCTTTGGTGGATACTCTCCCTTTTCAGGGGTCTTGGGGAACCAGGTCAGTCTGGGAGAGGGAAATAGAGCAGGTTTTGCAATGATCTAGAAGGGTTTAAAAAAAAAAAAAAAAAAAAAATCAGCCACCTCCTCTTCTTCATTGCATCTCCAAAGACTGATCCCTCAGGGTGGTACCGTGGTGCAAGGTGCCTGTGTGGGAGCGGTCCCAACTGGGTACCTGCCAAGCCAAAAATGCAAATAATGACAGTCCCAAACAATGTGCTTTTCTATGCTGCTTCCAGCATCCTTTTTAACTAGACAAATGCCAGCCTGCTGCCATCTGGTAACAAGAGGTACTAAAAGCCTCAGTGAGGAGCAGAGGGAATCTGGGGCTATTACCAGTTGTGAACAGGTTGCAGAGGAGATTTCTTTTTAACCTGGGCTTTTCATACTCAAAAATGAACACAAAGGACACTGGTAATGATGGAGACTGAGAAAATACTCCCCCATATACCCCCTCTGCCTCTACCCTCTGTGGCATCAGGAAAAGCATCCTTGCCTCTTTCAGTGCTTCCTTTCTCTGGGGGAAGGGCAGGCAGGAGCAAATGCTGGGTTGGATTTTATTTTATGTTTTTAATTAGCTTATCTTTAATTGACTAACACCTTCCCCTGAGCCATCTTGCTCTGCTCAGAGACAAAATACCATGGAATTGGCCCATTTTCCAAGAGCACTGTGGTATTTCCTCTCTTCCTGCAGATAAATAACCTCCATGCAGACTTGGCTACCTGCTTGCAACTACTAGAAATAACCAAAAAATGAGGACCGTATTCACAACCAATGGCAATCAGCTTAAGCTAAGTGCTGTCAGAAGAGTTGCATCCCTTCTGCATGCTGCTAAGGAGCACTCTTAATGCTTGCAAGGGACTATTCCTGTGGATCTTTGGTTGTTTCCACCCCACTCTTTTCACAGGGTGAAATTAAAGTTGTTGTGAAATAAAATCTTTAGAGCTGCTAGTTCTGAGGTGGTGCCTAGATACATGTGGGTCCGCACGACCTTATGGCTCCTTCATTCTGGAGCATGGCCGTGTCTGAGGAGGTTGCCACGCACGCAGCTCGATGCTCAGCATCTTGGTGGTGTTTGCAGGCAGCGGCACAATTGGCCAAAAGCATCAAGAGCACGGTGAGGCGGTTTTGTTGGAGCGCACGCACAGCAGATGAGATGTCACTCTGTTTACTTACACGTACTGTGCACAAACTGCCCATTATTGGCATTGCAAAGCTACTGGCTGCAGGAGGCACAGCATCGTCTTTCAAAAGGCTGTAATGAAAGTGGGTCAGACATTTTCCCTTCCCGGGGCAATCCTTTAGCATAAGCAGGGATTTAAGTGTGCACGATTCCTGTTATCTGTGATTGTTATACTCTTTCTCACAAAGAAAGGGCTTCATAACTTGACCAGATCTGTCAAATGCACACACAGTGGTGAAAATGGCCTATTAGATGATAGGGGGTTGCACTTTCAGTGCTGAGGAAGGGCTCAGCTCTCCTGGGAGAAGATGATTCCAATCCTGAACTGTTAAACTATGCTTGATCTTAGGGGAAACATTTTCAGGGGAGTGTTTTCATATGGGCATGCAGCTATTCTGCTTATTTTGTCGCAGGGTAGAGCCCAGCTTGTACCTGGGTCTCCTCTGCAGCCAAGGGGGTGGTTTCAGGTATGACCTAGCTGTTCCTGGGCTTCACAGCAGAGCCAAGAGTGAATCAGGCCAGCGAAAGGCAGACCCTCGGCTCAGCCAGACATCTCCCATGCAGGGATCTGCAGCCATGAGTCTGCGACAAGGGAATGTCTGGACCTTGTCCAGGCCACTTGCAGTGGACCATCAGACATCAGAAATATGGTACCACATCACCCAAAATAGTAAGAGAGTAAGTTAAAGTAGCAAAATATTTGCCAGATGCAAGTCTCTTTACACCCCAGAAAAGCTGAGCTGGAAACCATTTTAAAGATGCATCAAAGACCCCTATGAGTGGCCAGTCTAAGATCACTTTCCCATCTCAGGCATAAACAACTGGTGTCAGCTCTGCTCTCACTACAAACGTTAGAATAAGAAGCAGAAAATGGGAACAGAACAGGAAATGTTGTAAAAAATCCAGTCCCCACAGTAGCCTTAAAAACTACTTCTGTGGTTCTCCTTGAAAGACAGTGTTTCAAAACCTTTGCTGAGCTGACCTTGTTTCACAATGTTCTTCCTCTTTGGAGGATATAAGGCTAGTAGAGAAAAAGGGAATTCAATAGGAAGGAAGTGAGGAAGATAAAGAGGAAGGAAAGACAAGACTGAAAAAAACAATTAAGAAAAACCATCATCCTTCAGTTAAGGATGGGTGAGGATATTGCTCTCTTTTGGGTCTGAAGGCGAGTTCTGGGTCTGTTCTCACTGAAAGACAAGGTATTACAAATAGCTTCTGATTTCTTATCCTCCCCATTTCCTGGGAACTCGGTGCTGGTATTTCTCAGGTAGCAAGGCTGTCTGGCAGCCCCTGGGACTAAAACCTCTTCCAAGGATTCTGAGGTAGACCCGGAGGGAGGGCAAGAAAAAAAAAGGAGAAAGTTCTCTTTTTTTTTTTCTTTTTTTTTTTGTTTTGCTGTTTTGCTGTTTCTTTCAGAACAGCTGGAGAAATGATATGAATTGACTCTCAGGTGCCACATACTAATAGGCATTTCAGAGCTTCCATGTTTTCAGACTCCAAGGTGGAAGCGCACACACAAAAGAAAAGAAACATGATGAGACTGTCCCTCTCCACAAGATTAAAGCACAGCAGTAGTCAGGGAGGCAACTTTCTAGTGATGACCTCCAACGGATCCAATATTTATTCCCCTTCCATGGGTCTCTGCTCACCACTCAGAAGGATGATCTTTCTAAATGCCTAAACTCTACCCCTGCTTGGAGGAGAATTCAGTCTGGCTCTTGCCTCCGTACCGGCAATAATGATTCTTCAAATGGAAATTAGCCGACAGATTTGATGATGATGCACAAGCCAGAGGAGAATACAGCTCACTCTGCCATAGCTCTGCGATCTCCTCAGGGAAAACAGGAGTAAAAATCCATTTGTGTTTGCAAACAAGATATGTCTTGAATGTTCACTGGGGACCTCTTGAGCAAGGAGGTGCCAATTTTACTGTCGTTTTTCTAGACATCACATAAAACCTGCAGCCCAAGTGCATGAGGTATTTTCTTCTCCAGTAAAGACCTTTTGCCCTTGTGTCCTGTGCTGAAAGTGTTGCAATTCCTGGAGGAATTTTTGTCCTTCCTAATGTGATTACTAATCTGGGGATCTCTCATGCAGAAAAGGAGAAAGAGAGTCCACAGTTTGTGTATTTTCCTTCACTTTCATTCAAGGCTGCAGATAAACACAACTATTTGTCAACCACATGGCTGTAGTTACCAGGTCTTCATCAAATCTGCCAGAACCACATGTAGGTCAACAATGTTGTCTCAACAAGACAAGAGAGAAGACTCAGGGATCTAAAGACCTTACCTTCTGGTACAGCCAGTGAAATTTAGGACTTAGGCAGCTCCAAGAAGGTACTCCCTGCTCCTTGCAAAGTTCACTCCTCACAAAGTTCACTTCTCATGAAAATACCTTGAGTGTACATTTTACCCAGAATTTACCCAGAAACTGGGTATTGCTGATAAACTGAAGGGTTCCTGACAGTGTATTGTCTTTCTTCCCGCCCCATAATCTTGTAATTCTGAAAATGTACCTAACGGCTAGGAGAGACTTTTAAGATTAGAGGCAGAAAGCTATTAGTGCTCTCAATTTCTAATTAAGGAGTAAAAATCTATAGCAAATTAGCCATCTAAATAGGAGATAGCACCATAAATACCTTTGTAGACCTTGGGCTAAATTCTTTTGCTCCCACCGTAAATGACTGTTACCCTATGCTCCACGTTTATCTCCACAAGTGGATCTAATGCGAGAAAGCTTCATCAAATTCAAACGATGAGTATAATTTTACAGAGCAAATTAATGAGAAGCCTAATTTAAGACCATGGACACTAACTGAAAGGAAAATTTAGTTCAAATATCTGAAAACACTACGTAACAGGTCTGTGAAACTAGAGATGTGTCACTCCAAAGAAAGAAGAAAAGATGACATTTAAAACTAGACTGGAGAAAACATCATGGCACTGAGGGAGAAGCCTGTGGTGAGAGGAGAGGACAGGATGAGTAAATAAGGCTTTTTGTCCTGAATTTTTGTCCTCAATGAAGGGGGAAAGCCTTCCTGAGTTTACAGTGACAAAGAAAATGTTGCTGCAATCTCTTTTCATTTAAATTAGCAGGTCATCCTGGGAGATGTGGGGAGGAGGAGGAGGGAGAGGAGGAGACCTGCTTCAAATGACTAAAAGAAAATCAAGGACATCTCAAAGGATGAAGCGAATTGCTTAGAAAATGGAGTTCACTTACATATGCTAACTTAGCATAAAAAGGCACTAAAATGCAAAAGTCCCTGAACAAAATACAGTGAATACAGCAAGTTGGAGACGTGGTCACAGGGAGTTTGTATCCAGGTGCTGGCTTAGTAATTGGGTCAATGTCTGCAGATTCATGACTACAGGTGTCCCACAGGGAAGCAACAGAGCATGCTCGTAACCTACCCTGTATCTCCTGAATCCATCATCCATCCCCAGATAGCTTAATTCATTTAGAAGGAAAAAAAAAATCATTTGTTTCTAAACCCCAAACGAGGCAACAAATTTGACAGTGAAAGAGAGAGAGAGGCTGGTTGTGTGTCCTTGATAGGCTCTTTGCTTTCCCTTGGTAAACCATGAAAGGTAGATTAAAAAAAAGAAACTGTTGTTTCAGACTTGCCTCCCCAAATTTTTCCCTTGTCATATCTGTTCTGCTTTGTTCTCCAAGGGTTCCTGCGGGCTGTCTGTTGCTCTCTGAAAGAGCAGCCTTTACAAAGGCTGAAAGCAGTATGCATTTTGCCTCCTGCCAGCGTCCTATTCGCAGAGCCATCTTGCTGGCAGCATGTGGACAGCAGATCTGAACATGCCCTGTGGCATGCTAATAAGCCAGGAGGATTTGAGGAGAAGAGCTCTGGACAGGCCTGGGGTGCCTGCAGGCTCACAGGGGGGTAGGTGAGCATGCCTGTCTTCAGGACAACCCAACAGAAAGTCTCCACAACCCTGTTGTCTATCCTCACCCTCGTCCACCAGCACCTTGCATGGCATGACTAGCATCTGCCACGGGTTCCTCTCACCAACGAGAGAAACCCTTGTACAGCCAGCAGTTTTATTAGAGGATCCTTCATGGTAATAGGGGAGGAAGTGGGTAGAAGAAGGGACACATGTGGCACTTGGAGAGGGACTCAGCAAGCTTTGCAGTGGTCTTAATTGCTGTGGGATTTGCTGGCAGCCACAAACTGAACTCTAACATGGAGAAGCTTCCTGTGGTTAAAGAGATCATACAGGACAGGTGTAGAAAAAGAAGTCTATAATACTACAGAGTCTCTGGGTAGCGTGAAGACCCATAGGAAAGGCCTTGCAGCCTAGACCAGTCACTGTGGTGGTCTAAATTAGAAGAGGAACATATCCAGTCAAATGAGTAGCTCAGAAGTGCAAGGGGCAATTTGTACCTGTCTAACTGTGCTGGACATGAGCAGTGTTTTCCCCAAAATATCAGCCCAGGCTAATGAAGTTGTCTCATGTTATTTGCACACACACTGAAATCACACAGTCCAATCTAAGGATTATAAGACAATGACTATTGTAAATGTAAGATCAGGAACAGGGTCTACTATTTGTCTTTGAAGAAATTTTGCTATTAGAGAGGGAGAAGAAAACAAATCAAGCAAATTATATTTGTTTTAAAATGATCAGTCTCCTCATCTGACTCATTTGGCCAGTTTCCATGCTTGTCGGGTGTGACTGCCTATACAATTCTCCATTGTTTGTAATGACCTATTCAGACTCGGGTTAATTGACCCACTCAGACATATTTCATTAGCCTTCTTATTTTAATAAAAAGCACTTGTGAAATTTATAAATACTAAGATGAATCAAGATAAAAAATACAGTTAAAGAAGGTTCTTATTTAGCTGTTTCCCCCCTTGCATTTCTCTGGGTAATAGCTACAAGCAGCAACTGGCAGTAAAAGAAGATATAGTGCAACACAAAGGTTTCCTAATTGCTCCTTCTGGTTACAAAGAAAAGGTGCAGCCAATAGCTGCGCCTTCATCAGAAGGGCATTAATTCAAAACCCATTGTGTTTATGGCTGTCTTGAGTCAAGCCTTGAGATAATTTTAAACCCATTGTAAATACCTGAAAAATGTGTAACTAACAGTCCCTTATGAAGGTACTTCCTTGATGACCTGAAGCCATAGGTGGATCACTGGAAGGTGTGGGAGAGGTGTTCAATATTTAACTCTCTTGCAAGCTAGGAGAACGTTTAAATCGGTAATAAACTCACTGGCACTTCCAAGCAAGGCCAGTGGCTGGAAAGGCAAAACTTCCATCAATTTTATCATAGAATCATAGAATCATAGAA
>NW_009601707.1:0-11208 GCF_000690535.1 Cariama cristata | reverse complement strand
CGTCGGGTGTCCGGGGAGCGATGGGGGGTGTGTGGTGTTTTCGGTGTCTGCAGTGTTGCTCTAACAGCCGAGCTGGTATTGGTGGCATCCCGCAAGCCGCTAGAGAAACAGTCTGGAGAGAGAAGATCTAAGCTGTACTTGCAGGGAGTGTTTTCTGTTACTCTTGTAACGATGAACGTAACAGTTACGGGGAAAGACTTACCTGATATTTTTGATGTGTGCTTTTGGAGGTTATGGCTGGATTACAGCTTAAGGAGTACTGTCAGCATGAAAGCTGGTGAGCTTATGGAATTTACTTCAAACAGTTCCTAGTCTTGCTTCAGGTTGCTTTTTATTGTTTTAATTTGTTGTCTCTTTTAAGTCTAATATTATGGTGTAAGTGGGAGAAGTCAAATGATCTCTATGTACAGAACAGTGAAGTGTGCTGTACAGCAAGTGTTCTGAAGTGTTGCAGGCTCTTCCACTATAGTTAGTAGAGAAATGGAATATCTATCTATTACTTTAATTTGATTTGAGAGCCTTTGAAAACAGGTAGGAGAATACGGATTGGGGCTAGTGTTTATTAACTGCATGCAAAATGATGCAGGAAAGGGAGGAGAAACCTTTTTTGAAAGGTGGGACTGCTATGATCTACTATAAGAACAACACTGCAAGATGTAGCTCCTGATTACAAGGAATGTGTGTGGGATCTGCTCGATTTAGAAGCAGCTCGGGCGCAGTGCCTGCTACCAGCCCACATGAAGGCAAGACCTGTAAAAGCTTGTGTGTTATCCTAAACTGGTTTTGTTTTGATACAGTAAGAGGTCATTAACTTGGTTCCATGCTGCACAAATGTGGCTGTGTGGTTTGAGGAGTGTAAGTGCTTTCAGAGCTTTTGATTTCTGAACATTTGATTTCTGTCTTGGCCATCTGAGACAAGTAACTGGGATTAATTTAGGGATGCCATTCGTCTTTGTGTAGAACCTTCCCTGTTGACTAACTGTTACTTAATAAGTGACACATGACAGCATCTACTTTCTTATCTTGGAACATGTGCCAAACTCTTCTGCTGATGATCTACCAATATTTTTTATTGGTCTTAGAACTGAAAAAAAAGGGTCACGAAAGACCAAGCAGGAAGAAACAAAAAAGAAACAAGTACCTAGGAGGCGGCCACTGATGAGCAAGCCTGTGGATGACGTATACTTGACATGGTATTATGAGCGGCCATCCTATGATGTGGAAGAGGCTGTGGGTATGCTAAAGAAATTTCAGGAACTGGACTTCACTCACCCCCAACAGTATGTCTATATTAACGTATTCCTAGATATGGCACTACAGAAGAAGGTAGGTTGGAAGCGTATACAACTTCTGATACTTTTTTCTTTTTAACATGGGAAGGCTGTGTTTTAAGTGCAGAGCAGATGCTGCTGTTGGTTTTCTCAAGTGCCTCTTGCAGCTTCTCTGATTGTCAGAATAATTTGTGCTTTTGCAGGTGGCTTTGTGCCTTTGTACATGTATAATTATTAAATATCTCTCCTAATTCTGAGGTAAAGATAACACCATCAAAGATTTTGAAAACAGGCTATTATGTGACTAAAATTCATGCCCAGACAGAATTGATCAAACTAAGCTTTACATCTGTTCAGGCTTTCCACTTAAAGGTGTGTTACCAAATCATGTGTGTTTTGTTCTGGGTTGATTGTTACAGGAAGAAGTGTAAAGACAAGCTTCTTCCTGCCTCTGCCCTTCACCTTGTTCTGACTTTTTTTTTTGGCAATGTTCCTTGAAAGTATGTTATTACTTGTTTGCCTATGATGTTTTTGATTTAAAGGTTTAGTCTTCCCCTAAAACTCCTTCTGCTTGCCCTGTAAGTAGAAAACAGGCCATTTTGGAGTTTATTTCACATGCATAATTAAATATCCCTTTGGTATACCAGGGACCTCTTAGAGCTAGAAAATAAGTTCATGCTTAAAGAAATGCGAAGTTCTTGCTCCTGCTTCTGGAGGCTATGTGGTATTCTTAAGGCTTGGTGAGAGAGGTATCCCTTGTTGATGGTTTGCATTGACCATTGCGTCAGAAACATCATTTAGATAAGCTGCACCTACAGCACCTCAGTGTTTGTTATTGACTGCACCTGAGCCTAGCAGCAATCCTACACTGAAGTTGCTGATCCCAGCCCCTTTCTCTTGGACAAACTGCAGCATAGTTAATTCATGTCTCTTAAGTTTAGATTTGAGTATGTACTGGACATAAAAAAAACAAGCAGTCAAAACTTACGCATCGTGCTTGTTTGTTATGACCTCTGTGCAAGGAAATTGTGGGTAAGATTGCTATTTAGGAGACCAGATCCACATGATTGTGTAACTTGCCCTTAAGTCATCTTTTTTGTTTGTTTGTTTTAATATTTGTCTGTCTTATTAGAAAAAAGTGGATCCATTTGCAAGCACTGTTCTTCTTCCATATCGCTTTACAGATGAAACGAATAAGGTCTTGGTTTTCACAGAGGTGAGTAAACCTGAATTACTTGCTTTATATGCTAGCATGCTCTTACAACACAACTAGTTCCCATGCAAGTACTATACCTTTTATCAAGAAGACTGCGAAAGCTTTACAGAACTCGTAAATCTGCCTAGGATTTGTCTTCAGCAGCATCTTACTGTATTAAAAAAATCTTACGTGATTTCTTTCATCTTGATAGGTTTACATGTATGTAGATCATTCTAGCAGTGCACTTAGGGGGTAAACATCTGCATAGATTTAATGAAGGAAGAGATGATTAAAGATCATCTGTAGAGTAAAACCTTTGTCACCTTTTTGTAATGCAGGCAGATGATTTAGCGTAGCAGCCATGTCCCACGCTGCTGTCTTAAGCCTTAGTAGGCAGTGTAGATTAGAAGCAGCTGTTACTCACAGTAATTTGTGTTGTAACAGGGTACCTTTTGGGGACAAGGGGGAAGTAACTTTTCCTCAAACCCTAAAAGACAGCCGTCTGCCCCAAACCCTTTGCTCTCCTAGGAGTTCACTAATGTACAATGATGTGGAGAGCAGTTATAGCATCTAGATGAGACTAGTTTCAGCCTCTGCTGCTGTCCTTTGTCAGTAAATAATTCTAACAGAACAGACCTACATATGTCTGTATGAGATTATCCTAGAGAACTGGCACAGATTTAATTGACTACCCTTTGGTCTTAATTTTTGTAAAATTCTCTACCCGAGCTACAAGGTGAGAATCCTCCTACAGAATGGAGGGCTGACAAAAGACCCAAGCATGCCAGGTTCTTTGGTGCTGCATCTCGCAACCTTCTCTCTTCACTCAAATTCATGTGGGATAAGAGATCCCATGTCTTGTGAAGGTTGTGTATGTGCAAAAAGGTTGAGCGATTGAAACACTTGTTAGTGCTTCTGGGTGGAAGTGTGGAGCTATTCGGTTTATTCTTCTGAGGAAATGTTCATTATGGCTTTGAGTAATGAATATCTGCTTGTATCAAAAGCTTGAGCCAAAGTTTTTATAAAACTGATGCCTTTTACCTTTCTGTATTTCAGACTATTAAAAGTGAAACCTTGCAGAGGACAGATGAGATAAACTTCTAAATGCTCTTTGAAGCCAAAGTTTAATAGCGCTTTCAGGAGTTGAATAGCCTTTATTTTACAGTGGTTTAGTACCATGTTCTGTGCTTTTCATTAAGCTTAGAGTAAGATGTTGGCTCCATCCAGCGGATGCTTTGTTGTAGTTTCCAGGGCATGGAGGTGGGAGAGAAAGGGCTTTTGATAGAGCTCTGCAGCAAATGGGATGGGTTTTTCTCTTTCTTCTCCAGGAGAAGTCAGGTAAAGACTTGACTATCACTTCTTACTGGGACCTGGAGTGGAGTGAAGTGGAGCTGCTGCTCCTATATTAAATCACCAGCAATTAGATATTTTTGGTCTTTGATTGCCTTAAACTGTTCTTTCCTTCTTGGCCTGTAAATAGCCTGGTTTTATACCCAGTTGTCCAAGATAAATCACCTATCCGGTGCTGTTGATATAGATGAATTGGTAGTACAGATGTGACTAAATTTTTTTTTTTTCCTCTCAACAGAATGAGCAAGAAGCTGAAATAGCTCGAGAGAATGGAGCTGCTGTTGTGGGAGGAGTTGAATTAATCAAATGGGTATTTAATTTTTTTTTTAACTTAAACAGTGACTGGGTGGGGCTGAGAAACCTCATGTTGGGTAAACTCTAGCTTGAAGTTAACAGCCAATGTGAAGAATGAAAGATGGGTTTCTGTGCTCGGACATGCTTGTAGGTCAACTTGTGTACTGAGGTAACTTACTGGATTTCTAAATATATTTAATTGCTTTTATTGCAGATTTTGGAAGATGAAATTCAAGTGGACTTCTATGTAGCTGTTCCTGCAATAATGCCTAAGCTAATACCGTTAAGGAACAAACTAAGACGAAAATACCCAAGCACAAAAAGAAGTAAGAAGCAATTCTTTCTTACAAGTCTCAAGTACTAAACAAGATTCAGGTGACACTGAAACTTTTTTGATGAGGATGTGTAATTATGCTGAGTGTTAGGCTGTATGTGACTGAACCACATACAGTGGTTTGTCTTAGATAAGAGTAGTTTTTAGGAATCTAGAACGGTGCTTTCCTCCTACAACAGGCAAATGCGGGATTAGAATCAATATAAGTTTGCCTACTGGTTGCCCCATGCTTGTTAGTCCTGATGAACCATAATAGTGAAGTTACCCAGGAAAACAGAAACAACTTGAAAAAAACATATTTGCTGAGAGAGTTCTGTTGTGCAGTTGTTTAGATCCCACCCAACTCCTTCTGTCTGTTCATTACTCCTCAACAACGGAGTTACTTATATTTTTCCTTAGTACAGCCTGCTCCTTTATCTGTGTGGTCTCTCCTTCATAATGCTCAAGACACTTCCTCTTCAGGTCAGGTTTTCACAGCAACAAACATCAGTCTGTCAGTACTTTTGTTCTCTCTTGCTGACTTACTTTATTTTTAACTATGTGTCAAGGGTCTATTTCAAATATGAAAAAAAAGTCTGTTTTTCAAACATAGAGCCTGTGCCAGCTGTGTGAAGCACTGAGTCTTGACCCATATCCCTTACTTCCCTGCCTCAGCTGTCATAATGTTTTACAAGCTGCAGGCAGTGTCTTTAGGCTCCTGAACATTTAAGACAAACCTAGTAGCCTGTCCAAAACGTTGCAACAGAGAATACTCCAGATACTTTTTCAGAACAAATGAAAGCTGTATTATGCCATTATGAACTTACTTGGTTTGTAGCTTATCCAGGGCTGAGTTCTCTGGGAGCCATCAGAAGGTGTGTGGGAGAAGTAATGCTTGTATTTGAAGCAATTGAGTGATGCTGTAAATCTGTCAAATGAGCCCTTGCAGCTGAGATAAGAAACAGCTGTCTTGACTTGTGGGAATGGCTGGATTGGGCCAGTGTGTGCCAGGTGGTGTGTAACCTTGCTACTTGGTAGTTGTAGGCTTCATTTTCAAGGAAGACTTGGGGCTTGTTCTAAACCTAAAGCAGTAGGTTTTGGATCATTCAAGCTGCTTTAATTGCATTCGGTAATAAAGCTTTGTTTTGTATATGTCTAAACAGGGTCTTTATTTGAAGTTGAAGTCTTTGTTGTATTTCCTACTGTATTAGCTATTCATGTCTGCTGGTTAATGAGAAAGCAGGGAAGATAGAAACAATTTATATTGTATGTGTGGAGACACCATTGTCCTGTTCATGAAACTGCATTTTTGATTGGAGTTAACTGACTTAATTGAAAGGTTGAATTCTCTTTAGTAATATCACACTTAGCCAAGATAGTAAGCATTACTCAGACAACTTTTTTGCCTTTCTTTTTTAAATTAGATTCCCTGGGCCATGATATTCCCAAAATGCTGCAACTCTATAGAGAATGTCTTGAGTATGAGGTAGAAGACGAGCGTTTGATCAAGACAAGAATAGCAAGAGTAAGTTATATATAGAACTCTTAAGCTTTCTCTACTGAGCAGAACCAAAGTTAGTATTAAGAGGGGGGAAAAACATGTTTTTAATCTGTGTGTTCCCAAGATTTTTAACCATGTTCTTTAACTGGCCTGTGAAGTAACTGGAACTCTTATTCTGTGTGACATCTTCAGCTGATGTGAGCCCTGTATGTTGTTGGTGTGTGGCCATAGAAGATGGCTCCACTAAAACAGAGAGCAAGGCATACCTAATGCTAATATTGTATTGGCAAGGAGTTGTAATAATGAACAAACTAGGATGAAAAGGGTACTATTCCTAGTAATCTCCTTGTGAGTTGACATCTTAACATAGACTTCCCTTTCTTCCTGCCTTCCCCTGCACTCTTTTGTGAGTAAAATAAAGCTTATTTGAGACTTTTTTTAAGTAAACAAAATGCACCGGTGGATCAAAAAGTGTTTGCTTTAACCTAATAATTAAAGGCTCATTTAATTTTTATAACTGTAGTTCTGGACTAGAGCAAAAAGCAAGAACTGCTTGTATTACACCTGAAATATAAAATTAATTTGTACTTTGCTGTCATATAAGAAATTGGGTTATATAAGAGTATCTTTTATCTTTCTTTTTAGGCCCTTAATTTTTTTTTTTAATTTATATATTTTCCCTGCTCCAAACTGTGGTTTTGGGGTTTTTGTTTTCATTCTGTTTTATCTATTTGTAATCCTGCCCGATTTTTATTTTTCCTTTAACTGATAGTGGTACAGAAAGGAAGCGTACAAGATACCTAATCACTGAAGCTTTGTCTGACAGTGTTAGAGATAAGCAAGTTTATTAATTCTGGCTAGCTGCTCTGAGTTGTGCATGTGAATTTCAAGGGCTTGCTTGTCCATATGGTACTCAAAACTGAGGTTCTTGGGACTATTCTGCTAAAGTGTGTTATATGTTACACTTTGATACAGGCAGGAAGTATCTTCAGTGGTTTAAGTTTAATGGACTGTATGAAACGCCTCGAATCCATAGATGCGGCTTGGTTTCAAGTATTGTGACTGTATTCTTTAATTTTTGCTTTGGACTGCTTAAACCTTAATCATTTCACATTGTAGATCTACCTAAAAAATATCTGCAAATTGAACTTGTTGTAAAGTTTTTGCTTGTATAGTAAAGAAGAAAAATCAGGTTTTTAATAAAGGTGAGTGAAGAACTCTGATGTCTTGACAGTATTCAGTGCAATTGCTGTTGATTCTGCTTAGTGTGGTGTCCTGCAGCTGTGGCTAGAGTTTCTGAAGTTAAAAACTCATCCTGTTACTGATGTACGGTGTCGGTGTTAGGTTCTGTGTCTAGGCAGCTCAGCCCTGCAGTTTCATGGCACTTTGGAAGATGTGGTGCAGCCGAAGATGTCACTCAGTACAAGTAAACAACAGGTTCTCCTGAATGAACTCTTCATCTTGGATCAAAAGCAGTATGATGAGGGTTTACTTACAGACAGAGTTCGTGTGTGCCAAGTTCATGTCAGCTACGTGGTAGAGGTGACTCTAATGCTGCACAGACAGCGTGACGTGCTCTGCCACACTCTTGCGTATTGAGTTGTGTGCGGAGGGATGACTCGGGGTTTACGGCTCGTGTAAAATGTCTCCACCCCCTCTGGCTATTATCCTTTACCTGACCTAGTTTTCCTACTGTTTGTGCAGTGGCGCTGTAAGGAAATCGAGTGCAAGCAAAGCTCTCGGAGGCCGAGAGCGCCTGGAGTGGTTAAGTGTATCTGCTCACCACTAAATCAAGAGCTTTTTTAATTTAAATCATGTCAGTGAGAAAATAATAATTTATGCGTTGCACAGAAGCATGAAGATCTATCACTATATTCCAAACAGTAGCGTAGATGTTTCTGGGAGTCTGCCAAGCTGGCGTTTCTCAAAGAGATGTTTTCCCTCTAGTGCTGCTGTCTCCTGTTGCCTGTTAGTTCAATTGTGGCCAGTGACTTGATGTAACACTGCACTCCCACGTAAGTCAGCAGTCTCAGTGGTGTTTTCTTAGTAGTAATTGAGATGTCTTTGAAAAGCCCGGAAGTTGGCAGCAGTTAAGTTTAATTAGTAGATCTGAAGTTGTGAAACTAAGAATGTAAAATGTTCTTTTACAACTTGGAGCTTAAAGCAGAAGGGAGACAAATTATGAGAATCCGGGATATCTCCTTCAGAATCAAGCTACCTGCAGAGGGCAGCTTGAAGTCATTTTTTTGAGGGTTTTGACATACGTCTTGAGTCCAGATGGGATGCTGTTGGTCATTACAAAATTTTATTTTTCCCCAGTTGGAGTTTTCTTTAGAAAAATCAAGAGTCCAAATGTGACACCAGGAAGGAATTTCTAGTGTATCTTCCTGTCTGTGCAGAGAGCTGCCTGTGAAATGGTGCTTCTATGGAAAAGAGTAAGATGGTTTCAGGAGGTGAGACTTTACGGTTTGTTCAGAAGGATGCAGTTTCTGGGAAGAGGACGCATTTACAGGAGCAGTGTTTTATTCACACTGTTAGAAGTATGGAGAGATGGATACTGAACCAGAGATCTGTGAAACTTGGTACACAGAACGTACAGCTGCATGGAAGTGAGAGTTAAGGCAGGAAACGGAAATGCTGGTTTGCACTAGAAGTAGCGTCTACCTCTCTTGGCTGTTCGTGGGCTTGAAGGCCTGACATGTCAGTGTCCCTTGAAAAAGGATAGACTAATAGACTCTTAGCTTTGAACCCCTTAAAGAGGGGGAAGAAAAAAAATCCCACAGTTGGGGAAGAGCTGTTAACTCTTGCCATTTCAAATGCTTGAGAGTTAAAATACTTTCATTGGGGGATGAAGAGGAGAATGCAAAAAGCCTAGGTTGTAACAGTGGCCATCTTACCTGTTTAAGCTGTACTCTATTTGAGGTATCACATGGAAAAGCTTGCTTGTCTGCAATGCTATTTAGAAATTATTCCAGCTATTGACAAGTCCAGGATGAGAGAGATTCAGCCTTAAATTACATACCTCAGAGTTGGAAGATGTTGCATAGGTCCTGGCGGTATGTGCTGGGCTGTAGCTGAATAATGTCTTCCTAGTAGTCTTGTACTGGCAAAAGGCTTGAGTTTGGAACAAAACAGGAGCAAGGATAGGAAAAAAGTTGTAGCCAGTTAAACTAGGAATAGGGCATAGGGCTACTACCTCAGAAATGCATCTACCTTAAGTGCCAGGATGAGAAGATGCTATCTGCATGGTCCGTGTTATTATAGTCTACTACAGAGAAAGAGAAATCTGTGTTTTCCTTTATTCTGACCTTCTCAGGAAGGTTCATAACTAAGCAGAAACCTGTGAAAGCAAGGCAATGCAAAATACATCAGGGCTCTTCTCTTACTGATGCTGTCAGTCCTCCAGATGTACTTTGTAAATGGTGCAGAAATGTTGTTCTGCCACGTTTGTCAACGCTTACGTGTTGGTTCAGAGGCTTTCTTTTTGTTCCTGAAAGCAGAGGTGTGAGTTTCTGTCCTTATGGTGTAATGAATGATGCTTCATGTCCCAGAATAATGGCCAAATGGAGTTGTTGTGCTATGCTGCTGCAAAGCAAAAAAAAAAAAAACCAAACTTGTTAGGAATAGCTCTAAACCTGATTTTTAAAATAGGTGTAGTTAATGTTTTGTGTAAAGGCATTTGAAGACAAGTTCTTGGAGTTCAGTAGAGTCAAGTGTTTTGTGTTGAAATTAAGAGAACATCCGGTTATATTACAATGATGCAGAGGTTGCATATTGTTATGGGATGCTGGTCAAATTGCTACTGGTAATTGCTTGACAGTTTATTGTGCTCCAGAATTGTCTTGCCATTGTGAAAAGGTAAAATAGGTGAAAAAGGTAAATCTCTTAATAGGCAGCGTAAGGAGACGAAAGGTACCTGCTTGGAAAACAGCTATGAACTAATGTCTATTTTCCTGAACTCATTTCTTGTTTTGCATTTGACTGAAATATAATTTTACTTTTTTTGTGGGTAGTTGGAATTCTAGATCTTGCTGTTGAGAGCACCAAACCTGAAATTCTGGGACTCTGTGGGCTCTCTAGTCTTCCTTTGTCTCTCAGCAGCTGTAGTAGGGGACTTGGAGTAGATTTCTCCCTGCCCTCCACCCCATGCCACAACTGCAAGCCCAATTAAGGTGCTCTGAGAATTGGTTTGGCTTTCTGGCTGAATGGTCACCAGGCAGCCCAGGTCTCTTAAATGCTGTGAGATAAAGCCATAAAAATTCCAGTTCCATTTTTTTGGGGATGGATAGTTTTTAGTGACTGCCTTGTCCTATAGCTCTTCAGAAAAGCTGGTACCTGAGTTCTGAGTGAAGATGCTAAAACTCTTAATTTCTTGATTATTGCAGCATTTATTATAGGAGTTTTAAGTCCTCGTGACTTGGTGTGGGAAGCCCTTGGTTGAAGGAAAAGGCTGGGAAAAACATGGGTGGATCAGTGCTAATATGTATTTGTGCTGGCAACTTTAAAAAGGGGCAGGAGAGAAGAGTAGAAAACTAGTTTAGGGAACAGAGCTTGGACTGATCTGCCTTGCTGTACTAAGCGTTGTTTTAGGAGTAGATGTTATAGCATATATTCTTAATACTGCTGGAAGACAGATCATATGAGTAGGATAGAGGCTCAAGCTTTACACCTCTTCTAAATATCTTGAATGTGGTGTGAAATGACTGTTGTCTGAATTCAAAGTGCCTATTTTGTTGGATGTGCATGCAAAAAAAAAAACACAACCCCCAAAAAAGGCTGTCTTTGCCCTCCTCCAGGCAGAAGTGGGTAGATGAAAACAACATGCTTGCACAGGTCAGTATTACAGGACTCTCACTGGACACAGGAATAAGCGAAGTTGGATTGATTTGCTTGGAATTTAATAGGTATTTCATATTTCTGCTATGCAAACCATGTTTTTGAGAAATGCAGTTGGAGTCATATACTTTTGTCTGCTGTGGAGTTGCCCTGTTGACTTAGGGGCACCATAGCTGTAAAAAAAATAGTTTCACTTACATTTAAATATTATTTCATACTACTTTTAAATTTATTGTATTTGATTAATAGCTTTAAAATATTACAGAGACTAAAATGTTAGTAGCTGAGATGGTAAAGTGCAGTTTCTTTGAATAGTAAAAATAGAGGATGAGTGCCAGTCATGAATAAAAGGAAAGGTTATTTCGCTTTTCCTGTTTCACTTAATTTGAAGCTGCATGAAGATTTTTGTTGTATTTTATATAGATGGATAGCCTTGTCTAATTTC
>NW_009601706.1:0-1210 GCF_000690535.1 Cariama cristata | reverse complement strand
CTCTGGCCAGCCCCCAAAACACGGCGTGGCCCCCCCAAGCTGGGCACCGGTACCCCCCAGCCCGTCAGCGTAGTCTGGCCTTGCCGGCTCTCCCCAACCGGGCTTGCTCACGGGGCTGTGCCCTGCTTGGGGACCTGGTGGCACCGACCTTCCTCTTCGCCATCACTGATAGCATCATCATCATCATCATCACCGTCACCGCTAGCGTCCCTGTCCCATTGATATCGCCGACCCCGTTCCTGGCACCGGCACTGTCCCCACTGCTGCCACCAGCCCTGTCCTCATCCCCATCACCTCCACCACCATCCCCACCATCATCCCAGTCCCTTCTCCCATCGTCATCCCCATCCCTGTCCCCATGCCCAACCTCAACCCCATCATCATCTTTGTCCCCATCCCTGTCCTTGTCACCATCTCCACCATCACCCTTATCCCTGTCCCCATCACCCTCGGCCCTGTCGCTGTCCCTGTCCCCACCCCCAACTTCAACCCCATCGTCTCTGTCCCCATCCCTGTCCCCACGTCTACACCATCCCCAACCTCAACCCCATCATCATGTTTGTCCCCATCTCCATCGTCACCCTCATCCCTGTCCCCATCACCCTCAGCCGTGTCCCCATCCCTATCCCCATCCCCAACCTCAACCCCATCATCATCTTTGTCCCCATCCCTGTCCCCATCCCTGTCACCATCCCCATCATCACCCTCACTCCTGTCCCCATCACCATCGGCCCTGTCCCCATCCTTGTCCCCATCCCCAACTTCAACCCCATCATCTCTGGCCCCATGTCCACGCCATCCTCAACCTCAGCCCCATCATCATCTTTGTCCCCATCTCCACCATCACCCTCATCCCTGTCCCCATCCTTGTCCCTGTCACCATCTCCATTATAACCCTTACTCCGGTCCTCATCCCTGTCCCCATCCCCAATTTCAACCTTGTGATCTCTGTCCCCATCCCTGTCCTCATGTCCATGCCATCCCCAACCTCAACCCCATCATCATCTTTGTCCCCATCCCTGTCCCTCACCTCTGTCCCCATCCCCATCATCACCCTTGTCCCTGTTCTCATCCCTGTTCCCATCCCGAATGTCAACCCCATCACCTCTGTCCCTATCCCTGTCCCCACGTCCATGCCATCCCCAACCTCAACTCCATCATCATCTTTGTCCCCAACTCCATCATCACCCTCATCCCTTTCCCCATCCCT
>NW_009601705.1:359-575 GCF_000690535.1 Cariama cristata | reverse complement strand
CCGGGAGCCGAGCATCTCCGGTACCCGCACCGGGAGCGGGGCAGGTCGACGTGCGGGCACGGCCGGGCCGGTCCAGGGCAAAACGGAGTGGCCCTTTCTCCCCGCTTTTTAACTGGGAAGAAGCCTGGCTGAAGGAGAGAGGAGAAGGGCTTTATTTCAGCCCCACCGGAGCTCAGAGCCTGTTTTAAAAGTCAAATCGCTTCGGGTGCCGGAGGC
>NW_009601705.1:0-288 GCF_000690535.1 Cariama cristata | reverse complement strand
AGAAGGGAGGGGGGGAAACCCAAGCAGATCTTCCCCTCCTCAAATATCTGGGGGCCGTTCCCTCGGCGGGGACCGGGAGCGGCTGGAAAAGCAGAGAAGACCCGGGTTGAAATAATCAGGAGCGATTTATTCCCCTGGAGTGACAGTTCTTTTGAGCAGTTGCCGAATGGCAGTTTCTGTCTTTCTGAAAGCTTTTCTTCCAGATTCTGTTCAGATTAGGCTGGGGAGATGAATGAGGCCATTATCCAGCCCAGTAGCTATTCTGAAATGCCAAATTAATTACCAAGG
>NW_009601704.1:337-575 GCF_000690535.1 Cariama cristata | reverse complement strand
TGCCCTGTCCTAAAAACAGTGTTATCGGCAGCAAGCCCTAGAAAAGTAACAGGATTCCGTTTCCTGTTTTTCCCATGGAAACCCTCAAATAGAAGCTGGTCTCATTATTGCAATTTTTTGGGTCTCTTTTTTTTCAGCAGGGCTAACAATGAGCCATTTCCTCCGGCGGCTCCGAGAGGCACCTTGCGCTCCGCTCCCGCTTCTCCACGGCGGAAAATCCTACCCGGGGAGGTCAGGG
>NW_009601704.1:0-214 GCF_000690535.1 Cariama cristata | reverse complement strand
GCCAGCCTGAGGGCTGGGGAGGGAGCGCAGGGGTGGGCAATGCTCGGATGGCGCGATGCACAGGAGAAGTGCCAAATCCTGCATCCCTCGCTGGATGGCGAAAACAAAGAGCTGGGCAGGGTCCTGAGCCTCTCTCCAGCAACAGCGAGGACAAGAGGCAGCTTTGGGGACAAGGTTTTGGGGACAGCCGTGCTCCCGCAGCACCTCCTGCCCC
>NW_009601703.1:1219-11247 GCF_000690535.1 Cariama cristata | reverse complement strand
CTGCCCAGCCCGCCGGGCGGCACGCTGACCTGCGAGCTGCAGGACTGTCCCTTCTGCGCCAGCCTCCTGGAGGACCCCGAGTTCGCCTTCAGCGAGTCTGACAGCTGCGACTCCGACAGCAATGGCGTCTACGAGTTCACTCAGGACCTGCGGCATGGTGACCACAGAGACCAGCTCCAACAGCAGCGGGGCAGGAGGAGGAGGAAGAAGAAAAAACCCAAGGAGAGGAACAAGATCACCCGCCTGTGGAAGGCCTTCGGCAGCAAACTGAAGAGGATTGTGGAGAGCAAGTACTTCAACCGGGGGATTATGATAGCCATTCTCATCAACACGCTGAGCATGGGCATCGAGTACCATGAGCAGGTGAGTGTGGGACTGGCCTGAAGGGCCCTGAGGGTCTGTGGTTTCAGGTGCTCACAGCATGGTGGCTTGTGTGGTGGCATGAGGTGACTCTGTGGAAGCCACGCTAGAGGAGGAGCAAGCGGTTTTCATGCAAGTTGGAAACAGCAAATGGAGCGGAGGGCCTGATCCTGCAGACGTGTGATGAGCAGGAGCATCCTTCTGTGTGCGAAAAGCCTGGAAGGTGGCTGACTGAGCTGTGGAGAGTGTAAATGTGTGTGTGTGTTAGGGCATAGCGGCTCAGAGCCTGACTGCCGAAGTTGTTTGCTATGAATTATTCATATAAGCATGAATTGTTCTGGTGGAAATACCCATTTGGTCTGATGGTGGTGGTGCACGGTGAACTTTGTAGTGCAAATAACCCACAAAGAAGTTTATTCTTTGATCCTGGACCTTTAAATAAAGACTTAAACTGTCAGGCAATGCTAAAAGCAACAAAGTAAAGAAAAAGTTAGCTTTTCCCTGATGGCTCCAAAACCTTTAATTTGATCTCATAGGGTGCAAGTAGGTCTGTCTCTTAAGTGGAGGGAGGGAGGAAAGAGAAATCATGCTGTTCCCAGTATTAGTCTGAACATGGTGATGGCAGAAAGTGGTGCTAGCAGCTGAGGACAACTTGTCCTTGTTGGCTGATGGGGGATTGAGGGGCTGTGCAATAGGAGAGGGAGTTGAGTCATCTGAGTATCTCCACTTGGTCACCCTGGGGAAAGCTGTGCGTCTCTGAGCTGTTCTTTCTCAGAAAAACTGGTAACTTTCAACTGTTTTCTCAAGACATGCTCTGGAATTTCTTGTGCCGCCTCTGTGTCAGGTGCAGAACATGCATCCCAGTGAGGCCAGGAGATCCTCATACAGATCTTCTGTGAGGTGGACAGTCAAAGATTCACCCAGTGCTTCTGCAAAATCTCCACTGCAGGATCAGGACCAGGTCAAGGTTATTTATAAAGCTATTCCTCCTCTCTGCCTTGGTCTGTCCGCAGGAGGAAAGGCAGACAGAATAGCATAGTACTGCTGAAGGCAGGACAAGAGGCTCTGCGTTTTCTTCTCCATCATTTCCCAGGATTAAGTACTGCTTGGGACCATGACAAACAGTCCTCCAGAGTGCTGCTACTTTATTTTCTCTCCACTTGTGTGCTTTAAACCCCTATATTCTATGCTCTTTGAGACATATTTTCTTTCAGAAAAGTAAGTACTCAGCTAAAACACATGAACCTCAGCCGAGCAACAATAAATTAGTTCACACTTACATCAGAGAGCGTCCAAACCCAACAAAGAAATAGCTGTCGCTGTCAGCTTTCTGTCTGGTTAGTTGTTCCACAACAAGTTTTAAAATTAGGAAATACACCTTGTCAGTAACCTTTGAATAGACCATTCATTCCTCGCGGCAGCTGCGTTTCTGCATGGATACTCTCTTGTCAGGCAGATACAGCTTTGTCAGTTCTTGGATATTGCCGTGATGGGTGCTGGGGGAAAAGATCTTAAGCAGGCTGCAGTGAGAAAGCCCAGGGATCACATGGAGTCTGTCCACCATCACTCGTATAAAGGTAAATTGTGATAATTGCATCCTTGCTGCTAACAAAGGAAAACTGTAGCCGGCAGGTTTATATTGGATTTTACCTTGTAAAAGATTTGCTTTAAACCATCTCAAAGCCAATAGCAATAAAGATTCTGAAGCTTTTGGCTACAGAGCATCAGACTCCTGCCAGCACTGCCCAGTGTGGGCCCAATAAAAAGGGAGGAATTTTGAAGTGAAACCTGTAAAAGTTCCTCCACGTGCCTGACTGCAAAGTGTCTCTGGTACGCAGTAGGGATAACAAGCCATGGAGCTGTCAGAGCCCAGCTTCGAAACACCTCGCCCAAGCAGTCTTCTATCAACAGAGTGACCTCCATGGCATTGCCAGAGCTGAGACACTCTCTGAAAGCAATAGAAAATGGCTCTAGGCTCCCAGGCTGTGTGGTGTCAAAGTGTGGGGCTTCTGTGAGCAAAGCAGGGTGATTTCAGACCCCGCAGCCCTCCTCGTGTGAGAACTGGCTGCAAGACTCAGGGCGGGGGGCTGGCTTTGTGTGGAGATACGGAGAAGATACCTGAGCAAAGCTGACATAAACCCCCAGTGTGGTGTTGGGATGGAGGGGAGGTGGCTCATTTTGAGTATGCCATGAAAAGGTTTAATTACAGCTTTCTGTTTACTGAGTGAGGGATGCTGCCCAGTTACTCTGCACCTCTGCTCAGAGCAGGTATTACAAGGCAAAAAGGTGTGATACTTTCCTAGGCTGTTAACCAGGCACAGGCATTGCCGTCATCTCCTCCTCCATCCTCCCAAGGGCAAACCTGGAGGCCATTCCCCAAGTCATAAGGATTTAGGAGCTGCCTAGAAGGATAGCTATTCAGTGGCTCTCCTCTGCTTCCCTCGCTGCCACCAAGCTGTTCAGTGTTACCCAGAGAGCAGGGTTCAGGGGTTCCCACTGGGGAGGCCTCCCGTGCTCTGTGCCTGCTGACAGCAGCATGGGCAGGGGACTCCTGGGCCCTGAAGCCCTGCAAAACATCACCTACCATGGAGACATTTGCTCTGGGTAGAACAGCTTAAGCAGGTTCCCTGATCTCGCCTCTTGCCACTTGTTTTCAGCTATTGACTGGTTTTATCAAACTGGGCTGCAATCAATGCAGCAGCCACAGGGAAACCCTCTCCAAACCTCACTGTAAGAAAATGCCCAATCCCTTTTATAAAAAATTATTAATGGCCGCTTGCTTTTCTTTTCCCGCTTCTCAGACTTCACAGTCATCAGTGGCTTTGCCAAATAGATGGGCACACCATATACATTTTTACTTCAGAGTGCTATTCAAAGCCATGGCATCAATCCTCTGTGTGTGTGGGAGGGGTGGAGGGTACTGAACAACATATGGCGTGGAAGATAGAGCGGTACTAGTCCTTGGTGTGTTGTCTCACCTTTCATCCTGGGACACAGCAGCACTCTGCAGAGAAGTCTCGCGGAGCCCTCTTGAGGCAATCGAGCATTAGTGTCCATGTCTTCTGGATAAGGACATTGAGGTTGCAAGGTGCCAGGCTGGAGGCAAAACTAGGTGGGCTTTACTGCTGGCCCTTTCCGTAGCCGCAGGGGAAGGGGGCACATGTGCCATAGCAGCACTTTGGGAGCACCCTTTGACCAGACAGGAAGGTAGTCTGTCTGTACCGCTGCGGTCCTGGATGCTACCTCCAGATGAATGAGAAAGACCTGTCCATATCCAAATCCCCTCAAGGCTTCAGTATGTGTGTTTGTGAGAATTTGAAGCTCACAGCAGTCTGCTTACACGGTTACTCTGGCTGCTCTTAGCTACAATCGCTGGCACCACCCCATTTAATGCACGTAGCCCACGTAATACACTTTTAGGCAAGGATCCTGTCCTGTGGCTAAGGGCACGACCGCTGTAGCAGCTAGCTGACTCATAGGAAAGATGAGGAGATGCTAGAATTGCTTTGCACAGAGCTGTCCTTTAGCAGTCCTGCTCTTCTCAGAGGCAGATTGAAGATTTCATGGCAGCACAGCCGGTTTGTGGCAGGAGATCCGAGTAGCAAGAGGCAGCTGATAATAGCAAGTGCGTTTCTTTGGGACTTTGGTCATTAGCGGGGATCAGATCCTCCCGCACAGTGCATCCCTGAGGTTAACAACCAGCTCTGTCTCCAACTGCCACATTGTACATGGCTGGTAATTAGGAGGTTACAGGATGCTGTTAGTTAGCAGTAGCACAACTTGTATTTCAAAGGTTAATTGGCTGGTTTGGAGTTCCTTTTCTTTTTTCTCTCCTCTTCTGCTTTCTTTATTTATTTGTCTATCTCCAGCACGAATAAGCACTCCCACAGATGAGGAAAGCCAAGTACAAAGAAGGAGGCAATCCTTGCATTAATCTTCCAGGCAATTTCAATACACTGGATGATTTTGTTATGCACTCATTGCAGCTGACGATTCTCCAGAGCATCTGAGAATGTGCCATGGCACTGCAGCAACCAAGCAGGAACAGTGCACTCCAAAAGCATGACCTCTGCCGTGCCTTTGGGGCAGTGGGGAGAGATGCCTGGCACAGGCAGGTCCTGTTCCAGAAGCTGTGTTTCCAAGTTTCCTCTGCCACTGAAAGCTTGTACCTTTTTGTCCCAGAGTCAGCTCCTGTGTGTGTGCTTCACTGACTGGTCTGAAGAAATAATTGCTGCTTTTGTGGTCTGCCTTAATTCCCAGCTCCCTGATTGTCCAGTAGACGGACAGAGTCCTGTTCATTTGTCCAAGAGAGATGCTGGTGTTAGCGCTGTAGAAAAGTGAGCTCTGAATTCATCCATGAGGACTACTGGTTTAAGTTGTGAGGAGAGACCCCCACTTGGCTTCCCAGAGGAATCTGCAGAAGTAGCTGTTGATAGTTGTAATGATTCCACATAAAAGGCTCAATTTACATCAAATGGCACTAGAAATGCTATTTTATATTGACTTTTCAGAAGAGAAGTACAAATTAGTATTGGTTCCAAGCTATTGCTGTTCAAAGAGCTTTTAATTGCTTTTCTGATCCCTCATCCATGGCATGTTCCGTTCAGAGCAGATGTCTTTGGAGTAGGTTGGAGCTGACCTTGGTGGGCACCCAGTGGTCCATTGCTTATCAGTGTAAGAGAAGTATTGGTTTTGAGTAGCACATTTTATTATTCTGGAGGAAAAGTAATTCTGTGTGATTTAAGGTAGCAACTAGCTTCTCTAGTGACGTTCTATTTTAGCATTTGTCAATTTTGACTTGAAAAATTGGTTTGGCCTGGAGAGCTCAGCACTTACTCAGAAAGCAGAGGAGAATCTTTCAGCAGTGTTTGAAGCAAATTGCTTAAATGCCTTTCGAGTTGTGAGTCAATAAAATATTATCCTGATCTGAGAATTCTCACTTTCAGCTAGCAAATCTTGTTCACTCTTCCAACTTCTTGCATGATCCAATTTTAAGAACTCACACACTAGCCAGACTTGAAGCAGATTCCCCCAACTCAACCCAGGATGTAAAAATCCAGCCCAATGTGTTTGTGCTTATGGCATAAATGATGTGAGAGTCGTTCTGCCCTTGGTAGTCCTTAGTTTTATGTGTTTCGGCTTCGTCAGCTGCATACCAAACTGTCCCTTCCCTGCTCCCTCTCTGAGGTCTCAGCG
The DNA here is from genome assembly GCF_000690535.1 of Cariama cristata. NCBI lineage: Eukaryota > Metazoa > Chordata > Aves > Cariamiformes > Cariamidae > Cariama > Cariama cristata. Next base: position 5,691 of record NW_009601703.1, on the reverse strand, counting down.
GTAAGTGGATGGTTTTCCCCAGGCGTTGGTTTGGTAGCGAAACTGCATCAGTCGAGAACACATACTGGGTCTCCTGAGCAGAGCGGCAGAAATTTGGTTCATTCAACAAACACTTTGTGATAACCTGAATTCTGTCTCCACCTCTTGGGAGGGAAGAGAAGAGCTTTGGCAACCTTGGGGAAGAGAGGGGTGTTTTCCATCCTCTTTTGTGCCCCAAGACCATACCACCTTTCTAGTGTTCTCCAGACCACCTTTATCCAGGGCCCCCTTTCTGCAGACAGCCACTCTGTCAGGACATTAATGAACCTGGTGACAGTTTTGGGCTCCCCTCTGCACAGTTCAAGCTGCGAGGCTTCTGATCAGAGCTAGCAGCAGCTCATACATATGGAGCATTTGCACCTGGCAAGATGTCATTCCCATGTTAGAGGGAATAAGGATCAGAGGCAAGATAGTATGAACTGATGGCAAATGTTCGCAGTTCAAAGCCAGGTGTCCAGGCTCAGGGCTCGATCACTGTCTGCTGGACCTCAGCAGCTGTCATGGCAAAGGGTGTAAATCATGTCCTTCTGTGGGGAGCGTACGGTGAGCGGTATCCCTGGAGCCTTCTCTCTTCCTCTCTTCTGTAATTTAACTGACTCCTCCACTGCTCTGTTTTCCTTCTGTTGGATTGTATGTTCTTGGTATATTTTTTTTTACTATATAAGGGAAAGCATACTAGAAATCCTTCCATTCCTCTGCCTCCTACCAGACAGGAACAGCACCTCTCCAGTGAAGAAACTGAGTGTAATAACTCATTCGAGTGCTGACATACTGAGCAGTCACGGGAGAGTCAGGAGAACAACAGAGCTAGTCATGGTGAGGCGACTTTGCAGTCTGATCTGGTTCCTATAGATGTGCTCATTAGCCTAGGGAATAATATTAGGATATTCCCTGTGGAACTGTAGGCACGTTTTACCACCACCAATGTTTCAGTTCCTTCCCCTCACTTACGCCATTAGTTGTTCTCTGTGGTGACGGATTGGCTGTATAAATCACATCTGCTCTCTGCCAAGATGACAGACGACTTAAGCAGGTGACAGTAACATGCTTCCCAGCATAAACTGTTGCATGGAGACTGGAGATCTGCACAGCACCCATAACAGACCCGTGCAATGTCCCTGCAGCGTGCAGGACCCACCAGATGTGTTTGTCCCATCTGGGTCCTGCAGCAAGTCAGCCAACACAGTCATGGTGCCCTGCAAGGCTTCTGAGACTGAATCTATGAAAGCCCCATGCTTCATAAACATGCATGATGGCAATGAGTGATTATATATAGAATGTAGACAGATTGTTTGCATTTCAACTGGCAGGTAAAATAAACCAAGTGTAATATAGCCCCAAGAATGAAAGCAGAGTGCACTTGCCAGCTGCATTTCATCACAAAAACGTGTGTAAATCACAGCCATGGGCGGCCAGCTTCAAATGTTATGCTGACAATGGCTCTAATGTGCTCCAAGGCAGGGAGACTTGACACAGCTGGACAGCAGGGTGCTCGCTTTCTGCAAAGGGAAACTGCGATGAGAGGGGGCCTGTAATGAAGAAAGTGGCTTTTGCAAACAAAGAGTGTGGCGTTGCATTGAGTCTGTGCCTTCCTGCTGGCTGTCAGCTGAATGCTTTTCATTTTGGAGTGGGTTTGGTCGGAGGGAGGTTGGCTTTGATCAGGTAAGCAGGCCTTGGGGTGAACATGCTCCATGCTCCAAAGCAGGCATACCTGGTAGTCCCTTGCTTCAGTGATGACACGATACAAGTTCAAGGAAGAGCTCGACCATCTGGTTTGTGGCAGCTGTGACCACTGACTCCAGAGACATCATGGTGCCTGCAGACAGCATGCAGAGCCCCAGCCGGGTCCCTCCAAGCAGCTCATGTGGCTTTGGTACTGGACGTGGTAGCAGCTTGCCATCCTTCCAGCTGCCTGCATGAAAGGCAGCTGGGCTGCAGGGACAAGAGTGAAGTAGCAGAGAACACCGGAGGAGGAATTGCAAAAGACTGAGACAGCCAAACCAACTGATGGGGGCAGGAAAATGTGCTTAGGCACTATTGGCAAGGCTTGGAGAGGAATGTGCCCTGGGGTGGTGGGAAGCAAGGAGTAGCTTGGATTGTCTGAGGAGCTCTGGGAAGGATGCAACTCCTGGTCTACCAGGAGCACCACCTCCCATGTTAGCCAAGGCTGTCTCTTGGTTTCCTTGTGCTTCCCCAGTCTGTCTGCATCCATCTTTTGTCATCTTGGATTTTTAGTTCCACAAGACAAGGACTGCGTTTTCATCTGTGTACATCACCCTGCCATGTGGTTCTCCCGGGCAGGGCCAGCTAGATGTTATTACAAGTAATAATAACAGTAGGAATGGGAAAAGAGCCCTGCACCTCTCCCGGCACCAGTTTTTATGCCTGGAGGTTGCAGGTAGACTCTGTTGAAACTGAGTCAAATTCAAACCAAATGCAACAAGAGTGTAACACAAGGGAATATGCAGATAAGAGGATGGGGAGGAGGGTACATGATGGTGCTGCTGTGCTTTGGAGTGACGGTGCCTATAGATTGGTGGTTCCCAACTGTTAGGAGGCAAAGGAAATAGTCATGTTTAATTTAATACTTTTATGCATTTCCACCCACTGCATGTGGATGATTGCTTTGTCTGTAGACCTGGAAAATACAGAAATATTAAACTGAGAAAATGTTAGGAAGGTGTAGAAAAGACAGTCATGCCACACCTGAGAGCAAAGTGGGGTTAGTGTTTGGCAGTACATAAGAAATGATGGCAACTTAGTCTGAAAGCTCTGTGTGGAGGTTCAGTGGTATTGCTAAGGTGGCCGGTACACCGCCCTTCTCTGGGTACCTCAGGGCTGAGAGGCAGAGCCAGCTGTCCCCATCGCCAGGCAGAGGATTAAAGATGCTCAGAGTAGCAATCTAGCACCTTATACCAGAGGAGAACCACCACTGCAAGGAAATAAAGAGGTATGTTTACTGCTGCTGTCAACCTGAGTCATGAATTTTCCTCAGGTTTTAACCAGGGTTCTCCAGCTGGGACGGTGAGATTTTTCCAGAATTATGAATGAAGCTTTAAATGTCTCCTTGAAACCTTCTTCTGGATCTTTTGTTACAAGATCAGGATGCTTTTTTTATAAATGGTTTTGAGAGGTGGGGAGAGAAAGCTGCATCTGAAAGGAGTGAGACTCTTACTCGAAAATGAGAGAGATTTGGCATGCCCGCATGCATTCTTTTAAAGCTCTATTTTTGTTTGCTCTGTCTGGTTTACAGTGTTAAAGACAGCCTGACTCCCAATTTGGGAAAAACACTCTGTGCACAGGCCTTGTAGCATCAGTGGTAAAGCTTGCTAGAGCAGGGAGTCTGCCACTGGGGCAGGAAAACCACTTGGCTTCTTTCCTCCAATTAAGACATTTCTTGGGAGATTTCTCTCCTGCCTGATGCCTGTACAAATTAATACCTCCTCTCTCCCTGTCCTGTCCTTGTCCCATGCATAGACAAATCCAAAACTTTTTACTGTAGTGCCCCTGGAGAAAGCAGCAGAAAGAAAAGTGGGGGGGGGTTATTTTATGTACTCCAAAGGGAATTGACTTTGCTGCAGACAGATCCTGTAGTTCTCTGACTCTGGGCATGACTATACATGGACTTGTCTATGCTTTAAAGTTAGTTTGGATTGAGGTGGTTTATGAAGCCAGAGCGTGCTGGCTGCTCCTCGGAGCTCTGCCTGGAGCTTGGTGATGGGACCAAGGGAACAAAGCCCTGGCTCTCTCTTCCCCAGGGGCACCCTGCTCTCAGAGCTATCCAGAGTCGAGGCAGAAACTTTACAGCTCCAACCTGCCCCAAATCAAATCAATAAGAGGAAACAGATCGAACACAGCGAGCTGCTCGATATGGGAGAGAAGCAGAATTTTCCTTTTGTTCATGAAAGGTTCAGAGGCAAAACATCAACCCTGTCAGCATTGTTCGTCCACGGTCACTGCTGCCTGGGAGTGCAAACAGTTTAAAGTCATTTGTGTAAATTAGTTTCAGCCAGAGAGTCTGAAAGCAGCGTGGGTTGCTGGGCAATTATCTCCTTGCAAATGGCCTGTGTTATGGGGCCATATTGCAGAAGATCTCTCTACTTTGTGCTAAGGTCTCTTGAAGCTGCCAGAATAAGAGATCAGCATCTTGAATGTCTTTAAAGCAGAACTACTAATATGGTACTTTGGAGCGCTGGCAGGTATCAGCTGATACGTGTGCCAAAGTACAAGGGACTGAACTGCAGAGCCTGAAGTGCAAGGGAATTAAATGCCAGAAATCCCACTTTATGCTGAGGACTGTCAGGAGCTGTGAACACCTCTGAAAGCCCCAGAGCCAGAGGTGAGTGGGGGGATGGCTTCCTGCTTTCTCTGAGGACAACATAACCCACCAAAACACTTTTCAAAGATATCCGAAAGAGCATTCCCATTCCTCC
>NW_009601703.1:0-1197 GCF_000690535.1 Cariama cristata | reverse complement strand
CTGTGTCCCCTCTTTAGGGTGCCACTGGGATCTCCTGAGGTTCAGACTAGAATTACATTATTTACATCCCTTCCTTCCCGCTGCTAGAGTACCAGCATATACAGATACCCCCCCAAAGTAGCAGGAATCACGCCCTTGCTGTAGTGTGGGGAGTATGATGGCTGAGGACATGCCTCTGCTTCTTCCTTTCACAGATACCCCCCCAAAGTAGCAGGAATCACGCCCTTGCTGTAGTGTGGGGAGTATGATGGCTGAGGAACATGCCCCTGCTCCTTCCTTTCGCATGCACAGATTCTCCCTGTTCCTGAAACTAAGTTTAACCTGTGAGCGGGGGAGCGATGGACAGGCAGGCTGGGACCAACAGGCAGATACTGACCCTGCAGCTAACAGTGGAGAGGACGTTTCCCACCTGAGCTTGTAGGAGTCCTTTTGTATTTCAGAAGTGATTTAATGCTGTTGGTTTCCTCCCACTCCTTTTTTTCCCCCTTGCTAGTTGGTGTGTAATAGGAGAGGGTTTCATACATATTTGATTTTCTAACTATAGCATGAAATCTGAATGCTGTATTTATGGCTGCAGCCGTCAGTCCTCTGAAAACATGCAGTGAAATGAAGGTTAACAAGTTTGAGCTCTTGGGAACACATGTTAAACAGCACTGCAGAAGACTTTGTGTCATCACACCGGAGTAAAGAACAGGTATTTTCAGAGGTTCTCCAGTCCAAAGTTATTTATCGTCATCTGAAGCAAATACTTTTCTAATTGTATATCCTTGTTTGAAATTCTCGAAACCCCAAATCAAATTCTTTTCCCTTGTACAATATACACAGACAGTACACAATACAGAGCCTGAGGGGATGGTTTAATAGTTTAAGAATCAGGTTGGCACTAGCCAGACTTGATGCAGCCATATGTTCAAATCCCAGAGGTGACCACTCACCAGGAGGTAGACAATGTTCTATACCAGTTATTGTGTGTTCACTTAAAAACAGATGTCCTGATTACTGTGGATGAAGGAAGAGATACTCTGCCTCTCTTCCAAAGAGCAAGGGCACACCGTGCTGTTCAGCACCACCCCTCGCCACCACATTTGCACTGTTTCTGTGTGCTTCCTTACTCCTGTGTGTGCACAGTCTGAAGTTTGAAGGCCTGGCTGGTTGATTTTGTGGATGTGAGGATGATGTGATTGAGAGCAGCCCTGC
>NW_009601702.1:0-3753 GCF_000690535.1 Cariama cristata | reverse complement strand
CGCGGGCCTTGGCGAGCCGCAGCGGGGACAGCGGTGCCGGGCCTCCCCGGCGCGTTGCCACGGTGCAGGTCAGACCATTGCTCTTGGAGAAAGACATTCTGGCCGGTGTCACTGCTCTTAATTAATACTCTGGTTGAATTAGTTTGCTGTTGCACTAGCGTTGCTGCTCGGGGACCCGGAGTTCGGGGGTGTAACTGTTTCCTGGTCTCCTGTTGAAATCGGACTGAGACTTCTGATCCTGTTTCCCACAGGATTCATCCCTGCCCTCCACTCGGCTGAACTGGAGCCCTTCGCCGCTGCCCTTCACAGCCTGGCACCTTAATGGAAACAGACGTTGATGGTGGCCCGAGGTGATGTATGGCAGAGGAGCGAGCATCCCTTTTTGTTTTGCCACAGCTGTGAGGATGGTAGCCTTCAGCAGGCCTCGTAGCTGGGATTTAAATTGTCTTTCCTCAAATAATCAGTTTTCTTGAGTTAGAGCCTAAACTGAAGTCTTTCGGGGCTTTAACATTTAAGGAGTATAATGCTTGAACGTGATTCTTAAGCGTAGTCTGATATACTTTGTCAGGTAGAAGTTCCGCTAGGGAGAAGTGTGTATTACTTCAGAATGGCGCTAAAGGTTATTCTTAACATTACTAGAATCTGAAAAAGAATTGATTGCAACTCTTGATGTTTCGAGCTAAAAGTTTCAATCAGAGCAATGTAAATAGTTTTACATATTTTAAGCAATATGCATGCTGTATTGGGCTTATGCTTTGTAACGGTTGTCCCATTTATGAAATCTATAATGGTATGAAATCTAAGCTTTTCTTTTCAAGGAATATGTTTATCTTATGTTGTGCCTGTTTTACAGATATTTGCGGGGTTAAAAGAGTTGAACTGCAGCTGAATAAAACGAGGGCTGAAAATTGAAGGATGGCAGCAAATCCTTCAGGACAAGGTAGGTTTTGGTCTAAGTGTTCAAGGGGAAAAGAGTATGTGCAAAATGTCAGTGAAGTCACCAAACCCATAAGCTATTTTTATAGAAAGAACAAAAAGGGGAAGAGAGGCAGGAAGGTGGGGCTGAAAATAGCAGAATGTGAGCAAGCCTGCTGGGAGAAGGCACAAACATTAAATGGTTGAAAAGGACCACTGCTGGCTGGGGACCTCTGAACTACTGTGCATTGCTTCATGCTCAGGTTATGAAGTACTCATCCTGCCTGTGGTGTGGTTATTTCCTGAAGCATATGTCAGACACTTGCAAGGCTTAGCGTTGAACATGGCTTGCAGCTCTTGCGCTCAGCATCAGGAAACAGCCAGAAGTCTGATATATTCCACGTCGTGATGGGAGCAGCAAGACCCAGGCAGTGATAGCTGTCAAAGATGGCTAGCAAGTGGCCTGGCCTAGGAGGAAAAGCCAAATAAAATCATCATGCTAACTCCGATGAAATGTTTCTTTGCATAATGATGCGTCTGAATGGCATCTGTAAAATCGTTCAAGACATGGAAATGGTCCATCTGTCTAGCCGAGGCATCTGCCTTAGAGGGAGCTGAGGGTCTGCAGGCGGGGGTGTCACACGGTAAATTGAAGGAGGGTCTTAAATCACCCTCTGGAGGTGCTTTCTGGAAATCTTAGTGGAACTCTGAGGCTGGTCTCCTACAGGAGAGCTGAGGAGAAAAGAGCTTCTCAGGTATGGCTCATCACTTCCTGGTTACGAGGAATGAATTCAGAAATCCCTTTCCCAGAAACCAGAGACTTCTTCATGCGCGTTTGTGTGTGAGTGTCCTTAGCTGGGAAAAGAAATCCCACAAAGCTGGGTGTAATTATTTCTGAAGTGCTGATACTTTGAAGGGGTACCACATCACTTGAGTGGTTCCCTCTCCTTCCCACCTTCAGTGGCTCTCTGCTTTCAAAACAAATACAGAAGAAATGTGTTGGTCCAAAAGATAGATGTAACTTGCCCCTTGACGAAAAGAAGGTAGTTTTTGGAACGCTTATTTAGCTTTTGTGAAGTGTTAGGAGAGGAGTACTGCAGATTGCAGATAGTTGTCTGTTTGCCAATTTTAACTCAGAAGTTTTTGGTACGTAGTGGTAAATCTTCCTTTATTCTGTGAATACCAAGCCAGTGTCATTTCAAGGAATAGAATGTTAGAGAGTTTTGGTTTGTGTTTTTTTTTTTTTTAAATATGTGAATTTTTTGAGAAGTACGATGGTATTTTAGTGCCAGAATGCCTTTGCTTCCCTCCATATTGCAGAGGCTTGTAATTTAATAGAGCCTTGGAATCTGCTTTTATACTTAGAGATACCCTTTAGAGACTCACTAAAGGAACTGTCTAATTATCATATGAAAATTACTTGCGCTAGGCAGGCAAGAACTACTATCAAGTTTAATCACCGAAATGAGCCTATAAATAATACACCTAGGAAAATTAAAAGGAACAGGTAAATATGAGCAACAGTTCAAGGCCTCTCTATCTTTCTCTTGGCCAAATGGAGTCTGGGAGTGAAAATGATAGAGACAAATACAGCATTTTCAGCTTGCTGCATGGCACATGCATTGGTACCATTCAAGCAATTCATTCTCTCATTTCCCTCTGCTTGGACAAAAGGGATAGGGGTTTACTGAAACACTCACTGGACGGGTGTGAATGGTAGCACCTACTCAGACGGAGCTGTGAGGATCAATGAAACATTAGCCTTCTACGCGAGTAGACCATGTCTGTAACTTTTGTATTGAGTTGCTTCTTTCCATTTAATCATTACGGGGGGGAGTTAATTGAGTTTTCTGTTAGTTGCAGACTCAGACTGCAGAGGTTAAGATTTTGTGGACTGGACTTCCTTTAGTTCATTGACCTCTTGGGAAAGCACTCTTTTGATTAGAATTTCAAAGATGAGGAGCTGCTTGTGAGTGCAACAAAACCGAATAGAGTTGAATAAAATCCTTGCTTTGGACCGTTAGTACCACATGGGACTGATTGCATGAGACTGATTACAGCCTTTAAAAGAAATGGAAAAGCTTTTAGTCTGCTGTGTTATTGTCCACAAGATGAGCTCATAGACCACAGTGGAACATTTTGGTAGGAGGTAGTGGTGGGGAAATCAGCTTCTAAACTACCGAAATTACTTTTGGGTGCTTGGTAATGCACCACTTCTGCAGCAATACTTCGCAGTACTTAAGCAACTGTCCTGGTTTTGTCTAAACCAATTCTCTGTTCAGTAGATTTTCCTTCAGTTAAGTTTCTTCTAAGTAACTGTACTTTCTGAAGTTACTGAAGTTGACTACATGTTTTTCAGACAGTCTCTGCTTTTAGAATTGATAAGGCTGGATGTTTATAGTTGTTACCAAGGTAATGGTAGGATTGGGGTACAGAAAGGCTCATGTTTGTACTTATCCCTGTGGGAACCAAGGTCGCTGCTGGCTGTCTTGTGGTCCACAAGTGAAAAGGTGTAAAAGGGTCGCACCTGTGGGAAGGAGTGTATGGGATAGGTGATCAAAAATTGACCAACACAGTATTCTATCCCATACAGATCATACTCACTATAAAGCTAAGGCATCACAGGGCTCGGTCTCTTCTTTTATGGCTGACATCGCTGCAGGGCTCTGCTCAGTCTCCTGCCTCTGATCCCAATCCTTGTATTCCTGAATCTGGTTCCTGTCTGCTGCGGGGTCCAGTCTGGGACATCCCGGTGCCCACTCTGCCACATCAGTGGTGCAAGCCACCATAGCATGCAATCCCGTAATCTCTGGGAAGCTCAATATTGGTTTTGTGTAT
>NW_009601701.1:263-3298 GCF_000690535.1 Cariama cristata | reverse complement strand
ACCCTCTGGATGCGACCATCCAACCAATACTTCAGTTTTGAAACTGCTCATTGTTCCTTGTGCCAAACTTTTGTCTTTATTTATTATAAAATAAGTATTTGCCAGTTTGCTCTGAAGGTGGGCACACTATCTTAGGGTGTTCCCCTTGTATCAGAAGGATCAGTTTGTGTATCTTGACACTTAAATGCCACAAGTGTGCTCTGGCACTCTTGAGTATACCTCTGCAGGTCTTTTATTACCATTTGTTTCAGGAGCTGTGGCTCTAAGGTAAGGTATTAAGGAAAACGCACAATTAGAGTGATGATCCAAATTTGCACTGCCAATCCACTGCAGTACAGGTTGGTTTTGCTAACCCAGCACTTTTGGTGCTACTTTTCTAGAAAATGCCAGGTTTCAGGAAGTTATTTTCATGGAAAGTGGTTGGCATAAGTGTATGGCATGTCGTGTGTGTCTGCTCAGAGTTGGTCATGACTTCTTGTCAGCTCCAGCAGGAACTACTTTTATCTCTGTGTTAGGTTGAATGCAATTATAAAGCAATTTTTTCTTTAGTGATAAGAAGAAATATTAGAAAATAAGTGTGTTAGAGAATAGCATGTTTTATAATTGAAGGTTTATTTTTGTTCTAGACAAGATACAGCATCTGATGGGATGTCAGCAATGCTGATATGTATGTTTCTCTGTGACCAAGGAGAAACTGATTTAAAGTAATTATATTTGTGTTGGTGACTTTAAAAATAGTCTGCTTTGTTTCCCACAGTCAGTACTAGTGGAAACCTCTGAATTTCTGGTGGATTTCTTCTACTGATCACAAACTAGTGACTCAGCGTTATGACACTCAGATTCAAAACTTTTGCCATGTCCAATAGGGATATTAACTTGAAGTTAACTAATACAGTCTACGTTAGGTTAGTAATGGAGCCTTGCTGAGCCGTGTTCATCAGTCTCTGCTTTCCCAACTGCAGATGGCATCACTGATGTGTACTGGAGTCCTGCAGGGTGTTACGAAAGGCACCCAGGGAGCCAAGGCACTTCGTAGCAGACTTGTGTTGTCACCAGTTGTGGTTGTGACGGCAAAAATAGCTAATTGCTGCTACTGATGGTGTTTGTGATTTTCTGAAGTGTTCAGCTTCTGGGTTCTAGCAGCATTATTTTAAAAAGTGTTTTTCTATTGTATCACTGCTTTGTCTAATTGGTATTCTTTTGCAGTTCCAGCATCCTTCCTGAGTTTTTGATGTTGGCAGCTGAGAGATTTGTTTGTATTTTAATACGAAGTTTGTGTGTACATTACAGGGTGGGGTAGGATTGTTAGTGAAGTATGTCAACATCCTCCTCTTGATTGGGCTGCTGCTGTTTAGAAAACACAACTTAAACATGTTGCTCTGGAACCTGATGGAAGGGTGGTTGCCTAAACCTGCTGGTTTTTTATTATTGAGCTACTGTAATTACATCATAGGGAGAAAACAATTTAGTAGTAATTAGTAATTTCACTGTATGGTGATATGGTCACATCATTTATTAGAGAAATGATTAAAAAAAACAAAAACAAAAACAAAAAAGACAGTCTCAAACTACATAGAAAACCACCAGCTAACTAGCAGTGCCCATAGGAGTCTTCATTCATATGCTTTAAAATTATGACATTGTAGTTTTGGCAAACTATGAAGTCCAGTCAGTATGCAGGTATTTGTTTCTAGTGATTTCTCTTTAATTCTGCTTAGTAATAACCTACAACAGAGATTGGCTGTGGTAATTTGGCACGAGTGGAGGCCTGACACAGAGGCAGTGGCATTATCCAAGCAGAAAGCTGCATTGCATCTTACTTTTTGGGAAGGTCACCCTGTGAAGTGAACTTCAAAATGCAGGACAATGCAGGGACATTTCCATTAACAGGGGGGGAAAAAACCCAAAACACCAACCTGTATAGGTTTTTTTAATTCCTGCCCCACCTTACCTTTTTTTCCTTCTTTTCTTCTATGTCATTGGGTTTTGATCAAGCTGTATGTAGCTATTTTCAGTCAGTTTTTTTTCTAGGTTAAACCAAAGCATTTCATACAATTCTTTGGTTCTTTGGACATTATGAGGCAGGAGATTTGCAGAGGCAATATTAAACAATAATAAGCTTCTCCCTCTCCCACCATACGGTCCCAGTGTGAAATGGGCATCTGACTACCAGCTTTTTTTTTTTTTTTTTTTTTGAGGGGGAGGGGGTACTCTTTCTCCAGATTCCTGTTCTTGCTTTAAAATAAATGAATAAATATAGTTTATTAACACATAATGGAAACCTCTTAGATAAATCTGACTTTTCCATTCTCTGGGGCCAGGTTGTACCCAAGATCTGCAAAGTGGAACCCAGAAAGGAATTTCCTTCTTCCTCTGTTGTCACCGGGCTGTAAGTGTTAACATCACTACCCAAATTATCAGCTAAAGTCAAAGTTGATGTCCCTGTTAGTCCTTGATTTTCACAAGTATATCTAGCTGTATCATTTCCTGTTCATTTTTATGATGTGAGAAGATATGAAATACCAGAATACTTTGCATAGAAGTAGAGCAATGCGACTATTATTTTGTTATGCTGTTCTCAGTTATTGGTGGGAGACAGACAGGGAAACTGGGAGGGGAGTGCCATATTGAGCATTAAGAAGACTTTGCGCCTAAATAGCCCCTAAGTGGAGAATGCTTGCCTCTTGTGTGATATGTCTAGATACAGTTTTTGATCTTTCACCTTTTGGAAACAGCTGCCAGACTACAAACTTTAGCCTGAATGTACGGTTGGTGCCTTTCCTGCTGTCATGGCCATCCCTGCAAACTATTGTCCAGAGGGTGAGGATAGGAGGAGTTCTTGTGCTTGGTGCCAGGTTAATGACCGTATTGTTAAAACTTGGTATCTGGAGGGTGCACAGAGACAGACAGATGGCTGCTCTAGGACGAATTGGATTTTTAAGTCTGGACTGTGCTGGGGGAGATAGGTCAGCGGTGGATCACACTGCAATAGGCTCGCTTTGAGGCACTCGGAAGGGCTTAGGGAGATGGTGGGA
>NW_009601701.1:0-232 GCF_000690535.1 Cariama cristata | reverse complement strand
AGATGCACAAAATATTCTCCCCCTGCCATTGTAGAGAAATCAGATATTGAGAGACAACATATTCTGGTTGAGGACAGAAAAAAGAACAACAGATGGGCCTAATATCGTACCAGATGAAAAAACCTAAACTCTGCAATTAAAAAAGAAAAAAGGGGAAAAAAACCCAAACCCACCCCACAGAAAAAACACAAAAAAACCACACACAAAAAATCCCACAACCCTCCCTGCCCCC
>NW_009601700.1:10654-11556 GCF_000690535.1 Cariama cristata | reverse complement strand
CTTTTCTTTCTCTTACGTCTCTCTCTCTCCCCATCTCTTTCTGTCTCTGTTTCTGTATCTCAGTCTAGGCCTATAAGGGTAACACTGTTAAGAGTTTGTTGTATTTCATTCTGGGCACATATGAGTAATATTGTTGCGGGTTTGTTGTTGTAATATAATCATAACTTTTGCTAAGGCACTATCTGTTGTAATCTGGCCAAGTTTTCAGTAAATGTGTGACTTTGAACTTCTAGAGTGATTGTCATCACTCTGGATTACCACACAGAGAATCTAGAAGTCAACCTCACCCTCACCCACCGAGTGGGACAGGACACCTTTAAAATAGCTTAAAATCATTGCAGAGTTTCTAATAATTTTACAGTATTTATACCCCAGTAGTGGCTTGCCACAAGCGCAGAAGTACAACAGGGATACTGCAACCTTAAACCCCCTCTTCCTTTGAACAAATAAAATCCAAATATTTTGTGAAAAGTCTGAGTGGTCCTTGCAGCACATGATTTTACTTATGAGCCTTATCCCTGGTTACATTAGCTCAGCTATCTATTAACCACAGCAACACATCCGCATGGAAAAACTTGCAATTAAAAGAAAAGCAAACAACATATCCAGGGTTTCAGTGACCGAACATGTTGACATAAATGACTATAATCTGTTCAGCTCTCTGGAGTAAGAGAACTGGGGCTTAGATGACCCGTACAGAAATTACATTGATATTTTACTATAGCTCAGACACCATCTGGCCTAGTTATGCCTATACATTCATCCTACTCACATGCAGGTTGGATAATCTGGTGAACTGGGGTGACCACCAAGCAAGTTATTTCACAGCCAAACTAGGCTTTTTTTTTCCTCCCCATTTCAGCCCAGAAAGGAGAAACACTGATGCAGGGACGGCTCTTACC
>NW_009601700.1:0-10623 GCF_000690535.1 Cariama cristata | reverse complement strand
AGCGGCGTCCATCTCCACCAGAACTTCAAAGCCATCAGTAAAACCTTTTGGAGTCTTCTTTTCCTCTTGCACCGACTGCAGATAGCGCACATGTGAGCACCAGGCCAAGCAGGACTGACTGCCCCTGGACATTAGTCCTTAGCGGTGGGGGGTCCCGGCCCGCTATAAAGCGCAAGAGCTGCTTCTGCACGAGTGGGTGCTCAGAGCACTAAAAGCTAAGAGTAGAGCTCTCTCCTCCTTTACTGGGGGAAAAAAGTGAGACAAAGGCATTTTCTCAGTGTAAGAGCCGCTCCTGAGAAGGTCTGAAGGAAGAAGCTCAAGGAGAGCAGTATCAAAGGGTTCCCTTCAGTGCCCAAAAAAGGACAAGGACATAAGAAGTGGTTTGAAGTAGAGCAGGGATCAGATGATCCTGGAGAAGCCCATCACTCTCATCTGGGGTCCTGCACACACACAGACACACACACATCAGGAGCACCCCTGGCAGGCTTAGATGCAGAAAGCTGGCATTGCTGTCTCTTCCATCACAATTTTTTTTTTTCAATTCCAGGACTTCTTATGACCTCCTTTATCTTTCACTTAACATCGGGTCACGATACATCCCAGAGACCTTGAAAACAATGGAAAAACAGGCTGTGACAAAGAGAGGGTCCATAGAGGAATGTAAAGAGAGTGGCTGGGAAGTGAGAAGCTGGCTGTAAAGTGAGAAGCTGGGAAGATAACCTCTGCAGTAGCACACTGGATATAGGCATCTAACCACATATAAATGTGCTGAGATTACATGGCTGAGGCCAAAGGAAAATAGGAGTTGCAGCAAGCAAGCCAGAAAAACCTACAGCTGGAGAAAGGCTAACAAACTTTGTTATACCCAGTGAGTTGTGTCTGCCAGCCAGCCAAGGGAAAGAACCATCATTTTAATCTGTCATGAGGAAACAAGTCTGGAATGGAGACTCTGACTTGCAGCTTGTCTGCATACCAATGATAATTAATTTTGTATTTGTGGATGAGACTACATCAAGATTAGGAGAAGAGACGAATAAGGGCAGAGCCTTATGGAGTCTATTGGGAGGGAGGGAAGGAGGCAGGAAGGAAAATGCACTCAAGGACATGCACAAAGTGTTTAAAAATGCAGAAAATTCTGGAAGGAAAAGCATCACAGGAGCAAGGGGAGGACAAGATTTCAAAAGAACAGCTGGCGATCTCAAAGGTAAAATGAACTTCAGTGAAGATGAGGCTTCAAAATCTCAGCTAAGAAAAAGTCTTAATTTTGTAACCGTCTGACACGAGATGTATTGAATATTTTGTACAAAATGAAGTCAGTCAGATAAGCAACTCTATAAAGTCCCTATTTGTTCCTGATAACTATTCAGAGAGTTTTGCTGTTGACCTGAGATGTAGGCATCAACACCAACGTTTTTTAAAGTTAGGTGAGGTGGCTCAGCCTCGAATCTGTACCTAGGTTGTGGACGAGAGCGCCGTCAGGCAGAGGAACAAGCTGTCCGCGTTCAACGAGCCTCTCTACAGCAAGTATCTGGTGAGGAGGCAGGCAAGAGAAGGAAAACGATTCATTTGTGGCCACTGGAGATGTCAGGTTTGGCCTTTCAGAGCACTTTGGACAAAGCCCCGCAATTCTGACTCTGCCCCAGGAGAATGCATATTAGTCAACGCAGGGCAAGTTATTTGTGTAATAAATTAGGGTCCAAATGCTGCTGTTGTCAGTGTAATCACTTCATATAAAGCGCATTAACACACATAAAAGAGATTTGCAATGATGAATGAAATGTCTTTCCCTCTTTTCTTCCCCATAAATTACAGAAAACCATAGTGACACATAGAAAGTGATAACGACAAGAAATCCTTAATTGTAGCAGCAAGAAGAATACACAGAACAAAGCACGCTGGCGACAGTAACTATTAATCTTCCTTAGCATTTTTAGACAAATCTTTATTGTTTTCCTTTTGCAAATGGAAACTGTTTCTGTGATACTTACAGGTATAACATATCTGACCTGGAATTCTGAGTCGAAAACTCATCCAGATTCTGGTAAATCTGAAAATCCTGTAATGTATGGAAAATGCTATCCCTCTCAATCTCTCATAATGTAAGCGTTTGGGATGGCTCCCCATCCACCCAGTATTTCCCATACTGTCAGGGGAATACTTTGTACCATTCAGAACATTCGCTGTACGCAGCGAGAGCTGCATGACATTCATTTCTGGCACACGGTTCCCCAAATGTGCTCGTTGCCGTTCACTTTGTGTGGAGCATGTCTGAGCTCTGCTCAGGAGAGACTTACCTACACCGCTGACTTTCCCTATCGTTTTCAGAAGTTCCCTTCATCCTGTATGTGCCCCAGCAGCTTCCTATCGCTCAGACTGACTGCCGGTTTTCTAGCCTGTATTTCATGTCTCTGATAGACGTTTACTTTAATCGTTCCCACTGGGATCATGCCATTTCACTGATCACTATTAGTCTCCATTCTCTGCTGGTATGCTCTATTGATACCAAGTTGTAGTTTCTATTCACCAAGCTCTTCCCTATAACCTGTGCTTATAATCTCTCTGCTTTTCCATCTTTTAGTACATTAAAGCAACTTCCTGACTTCCTACACTGCCTTATACCCCTCAAAGACTGGAATGTGAGTTAGTTACCTTACAGCCAAGTATCAGCATGGACATGATGGAAATCAACTCTCTCAGTCAAAAGCCAGTAGCAAGATGCACACTTTAATCTTACTTGTACATATGAAGTGCAGCCGTATTTATATTTATATGGACTAGAAGGTTGAGCACTTGGGAAAGTTTCCTATTCACAATGGTTCCCATCAAGGGAAGGATCCTGGCATAAGAACAGGACATCACCATTTCCCAAGGCATGAAGAAAGACAGAGGAACAAATATTCAAAGTCAAGGAAATCAAAAAGATAAAAGCCCAGTGAATAAAGGAAGGGAGATTACTTCAATGCAGACCAAAGCAAATCCCAAATAAGATTTGGGGCATAAAAGTTAGCACTGTTCTTCATGGTTCTTTCCCCAAAAGGAAACCTCAGAACTCAAGTGGTCCCTGGCCACGTGGGCAAGGTAAAGACTTCTAAGATAGGAGGACAGAAATCTTTCAGGCTGGAATTTGGGAAAGTACATCGAATGTGGTTTCCTCCTTCTTGCATTAACACTTTCATTGGTTAGATTTTATAAATAAACACTTAACACTTGTTTGTCCCTTAACACTGTTTGAGTTAAGGGTGACTTCAACGTAGACAGCTAACATCAAGTTATGACACTCCCTTCTAGTCTTCAGACAAGGGACCAGGAACATTTTCACAACACCCAACACTAGCCACCCTTTGGCATATATAGCAATGTAACAGGTCGTGCTTCCTCTGAGCCGCATGCGTTACTTCAGGAACTGGGAATACCATGGAAGAACTTATTTTACTGATGGTCAGCACTAACAAAAAGACCTCCTTGACCTGTCTCAAGGTCAGTGGAGAAATGCCCACAGAAGTTACGGTATCACAGCTTTTGAACAAAATCTTTGGAAAAAATTTTAGGTTATTTGGACAAAGTCCTGAGCATCTTGCTCTGACTTTGAATTTAAGCCTGGTTTGAGCAGTAGGCTGGACTACATGGCTCCAGAGGTCCCTTCCAACCTGATTCTTTCTATGATCTTACACCTGACCCTCAGGCACCTTGTGCCACCCCTATCAGCCATTTGCATTGTTTTGCTGTTTCCACCTTCCCAGCTACACAAGTTTCATTCCCATCTCTGATTCAGAGTTTTCATCTCCATCTCCTTTTCCACCCTTACCTCCCCCGCTTCGTTACACCACGTTGGGCAAGAGGAGACTGGTAACATATGTTCAGCATCGCTCCTCATGCCCTGACCAACAGCTTCCTCCTTTCCAGTCTCCGACTTGCAGCTTTTCAAGCACAAAGCGCCCATTATACATACGACAACATTCTAGATCTTTCCACCTCAGCGGCTCCTTTGCTCATCAATTTTGGAGGAAGCCTCTGCAGCGACCTTCTGCAAACACACTTTCCTACGCTAAACCTTCTTCTTGTCATCATTCCTCCCACCCAGGCCTATTTTGCTCTTCCCTATTCTCCCGGCACAGAAACTCACTCCTAACAGCATGCGAAACAGTTTCTCCACTGGTTCCTCTTCCAAATTACTTTTTCTTGTAGGGTCTATCAACCAGTGCCCCTCTTCCCCACCTTTCTTTGCTTTCTCTAGGGTCCCCCATAGACAGCCGATGAAGCGACACTCAACCTTTATAAGCTTACTCTATTCTATAGGAGAGAGCCTGAACTGGGCATGCCTTCCAACACGCCAGGGATCTCAGGGGAAGCTCAGATGTGAGGGATACGGCTACACCATCTATCATAGTCAAGCTGCTGAAAAGAAACCCCCTCTTTTTGGACCAGAGGAACCTTGTTTTCTTTACACCCAGTTGTCCAGGCACGGGGGAGAGGTGCCGGTGGTGGACACACTCTTAGTCCACGTTCTGGACAGCCTCAGGGAAGACGGGAAGACATAGCTGCTTCTGTGTTAAGTGGCAGAGATCTCTGACCCCCACCAAAGCTATATCGAAGTCTTCTGGTATTGAGGGATCCCAAAACCTAACTGTATACACAGTCCAGAGTTTCAGCAGAAGAGGAAGATCCTTGGCTCTCCTACCAGTTTCCGTAGGGCAGGGATGTGGGAGAGTTTCGAGGGGTAGGCTGCACATTGGCGTTACCAAAACCCCTGCCAGCGGCTCTGCAGGCAGAACGGGCTGAGCCACAGGATCCAGCAGAACAATTTGCAGGCACAAAACCCCACGGTCGCTGCAGTGCAAGCTGGACAGGGAGGAAAAGCAAAGTACTGTATTGCCTGCAACAAGTTACTCATTTTTTCCAGGCCGTAAGACAGTGACATTTTGAGGTCATGGCTTTGTAGCAACCTTGTGATTGATTAAAATAGCCCTTTAAGAACAAAGAAAGGGGGGTGGAAAGGGCAGAATCGTAATATGGCATAAAACTATCTACTTTATCCTCTTTTACACTCAAGTTGCAGCAACACAATCCTCTACTGCATTTCAGAAACTAAAACTAAGTCAGACTAGCAGAATCTTTGCCCATTCCTTACTCTCCCAGTCTCTATTCAAAGTTGTCTTCAAAAACTAAAACATCCCCCCCAGTGGGGATTAGTACAAGAAAGTGAGCAGCAGCAGCCTGAACAATTTTTTTAAAAGATTTACAGCCACATGCCTAAGTCAAAACCTAAGCACATAATCAAATTATTTAATTTCTTTTTTTAATCCCCTTATAACTGCACCAAGACGCGGGACACCGCTGAAGCAAGTAGCTGCAATGCAAAGTGCTAAATCTACTTCAGCTGACAGCATCCAGATGTGACAGCAAATTTTGACGTAACACATCTGGTAAGAGTTGCCGGGGATGTTCTCTCTAACCACTTCAGAAAAAGATCTGCACACCAACACCCACTGAAAGTTTGTTTTTACCTTAGCCTGCATTAGATGAGGTAAACGCCAAGTTCTTTGCTGTCTCCTTGTTTGTTCTGATAAAAGCAGGGAGGGTTTGGGGACCACGACACCAGACAGATTCTAATCTCTTTTTATAAACTGGTTGTGCGTTCAACCCTTGTCCTGGTGGCTTTACTCTCTCGGCAAAGCAGCACCGCTGTGTCTGTTTAAAGGAGGCAGTAACTGAGGGCCAGCGGCTGGCACGCGGACCAGACCCAGATAAATGGGAGGAAATGGAGGGAAAGCAATTTTGTTCCAGCTTTCCTGCAGTGGGACAGGAATACTAGAGTTGCCTCGAGAGCAAAACAAGGAATCAAGTCGTAATGGGAGAATCTGTAATCATAGACAGGTTGGGGTTGGAAGGGACCTTCAAAGCCCACCCAGTTCCAACCCCCCTGCCATGGGCAGGAACACCTTCCACCAGACCAGGTTGCTCAAAGCCCCATCCAACCTGACTTGAACACAATTCAGGCTCAGATCAGGAACAGGGAATGAGAGGGATGCCTTTGTCCAGCACAGTAGGCTGGTTCTGTCTGCACAGTAACTTAGGTGTTTCTGTAGAGCAGAAAAACGTGTGAACTGTTCCTGCCGGAGGACGTTTCAGAGGCCTTTCCTCTAAATTCTGAAAATGTGCTATAGCAGTGAAAGGATCCGTTGCCAAGAAAAAGGATTGTATTTTTCCTTCCGCTTCTCACATAATTCAATATAACATGGGGGTCAAGAAACCTTTGCAGAGCCTGTAGCTCTATTATCTGAGCTACCACATGTCCCTGCAGAGAGACAAACTGTGAAGACCAGGTCCTCAACCAGCCGCCCCCAGAGCCGCAGCACAACCCTGGTAGCCCACGGCAAACGGCCACACTTCCTAAAGAGACATCAGGGAGCTAAGTTCAGACGGTGTCTTGACCCTGCGCTTGGGAGACACAGACAGCTAACTTAACGCCCTACAGGACAGCTCTCTCCCTGTGGGATTTTCAGCTGTTTTCCCTCTCCTGGCGTTAAGCCAGGCAGAAAGGGCCTGGCAGCCCGCTGTGAATGGCAGTCTTGGGCAGAAGGCAGTGCCAGGCTGGGTCTTAAACCTCCCAGCCTAATTTAGCACAAGGATTAGCATGGGCCGAGCTGAGGGAGATCCTGCGCTTTCCTGGGACGCTGGTCTACATCGTGTAAGTGCTGGCTGTGCTAACACGGAGCCGCTTTGTGGCTCGGCGATGGTAGGACTAGGAGGGGGTTTGCTTACAGCCCCACCACAAACCCAGCTCCTCAGCCTAGGAGGAACTTGGAGGCACACAGGTCCAGCCTGGTGGCATCCAAGCCAAGCCTAAGCATTTAGGCAAAGTAGTGGGTGAAATTCCCTGCATCAAGGGCTATCGCAGATATTTACACCCATAGGAAACTAGAAAGACCTAGGTAAAACCAGAAGTTGCTGACTTTATCCTTGTGAATTAATTTCAGAGAAAGATGCATTTCACAACCTTGGAAGTGGCCATTTCTTTCCACAGTCTAAGTCTGGGTATTTTTTCACATGAGAAAAGTGCAAAGGCAGGGGGCAGGATGAGATTGCAGTAAGCTGTACTGCTTCGCACGGTATGTGCCACCCGTGCCCGCCTGTTCCAGAGGCTTGGGATGTGACAGCAAGTGACAATAAAGGGAGAGATTCAGACAGAGAAGGTGTCACCTCTTCCCTCCCACCATCCCGTGATATTTCTCCTTCTCTTCCTTGACTTCACAACAATCCCCTTCAAACCCTGGTCCTGTGCCGCACTGCCAGCACCTGTCCCCCGCGGCAGGGAAGGACCTTTGCAGGGAATCAGACCGTGCAAACAGCCGGCGTGGCCGTGCCGGCCGCACAGACCCTGGGAGAGCATCAGTCTGAAAGCAAGGGAAACGGAGACACTGGGAGCCGTGAGGGAACCACACGGGTGAGCGATTTGCTGACAAGGGTCAGGGGGAAAAGTAACAAGAAAAAATTGGAGGTTAGTTGTGGTCACAGAGTCAGAGAACAATTGGGGTTGGAAGGGATGTCGGGAGCTCACATAATTGAACTACACTCAAAGGGGAACAAATTTTAAAGTCCAACCAAGCGCTCAGGCCTTTGCCCAGCTGAATTTTCAAAATCTCCAAGGACAGAGATTCCACAAGCTCTCTGGGCCGTGTCCCAGGGCTGACACGTGTCCACAATGAAACCAGCTTCTTTTCTGCAGAAATGCCACCAAGCCGGTCAGGCCATCGCCCGTGCCAATGCATGGGGTTGTTCTGCCCCAGGAACTGGACTTTGCTCTCGTCTTTGCTAAACTCGACCCATTCCTTTTGAGCACGTCTGTTCATGACCCATTAACACCAGGGAACGAAGCAACCCAAGTACCGATGTCAGGCGACCTAGCAGTAGCGAGGGTTGTCTTTCCAAATTTCACTACTCTAAAAGTAACTTTCTGGCACAGAAGGAAAATAAGTCCTCCCTTTCCCAAAAGATGAAAAGGATTCCCACTGAGAGCATCACACCACTTCCCTGATCATCCCTCTCAGACAGTTAGGCTGTCTTTAAAATATTCCAGGAAAATCAAAGATGCAATCCTGCAGGCAAGTCCTTCTGTCATCACGTCACTCTCAGACCACTGAGCTAACAGACCATGCCAGGAGCCCCTCTCTACAAGCTGCTTCATTTTCAGGGAATCCCACCAGTGCTGCCCTTTCTGTCACACTGCATCCCTGCACAGCTGAAAGTGAGCAACCATCTCTCTCAGCCACCTGGCTCCGAGCAGAGAGAGAAGCATCACAGGAATAACGACTACGTTTCCGTATCTCTGCCTGTGCTCACACCCGCACAGTGATCTTCCCCACGGCACCGCGCAGACCAGGCAGCTCTCCGGCGAGTTCAGAGGAGCGCAGCTCTCCATGCACGTTCCTGCACATCCTCCCCTCATCGGTGCTTAAACAAAAAACATCAAAGCAAAGCAACTCCACAGAGCCCTCATACCCATACCTTTTCCTTCTGTCAGTTTTGAAATACGACGTGCTCTTCACAGAACTAATGTGGTTGGAAGAGACCTCTGGGATCATCGAGTCCAACCTTTGCCCTCACACCCCCATGTCAACCAGACCATGGCACTAAGTGCCACCTCCAGTCTTTTCTTAAACCCCTCCAGGGATGGGGACTCCACCGCCTCCCTGGGCAGCCCATCCCAATGCCTAACGACCCTTTCGGTGAAGAAATGCCTCCTCCTTTCCAGCCTGAACTTCTCCTGGTGCAGTTTCAGACCATGCCATCTTGTTCTGTCACTGGTTGCCTGGGAGAAGAGACCGACCCCCACCTCACCACCCCCTCCTTTCAGGTCGTTGTAGAGAGTGATCAGGTCTCCCCTCAGCCTCCTCTTCTCCAGACCAAACCCCCCCAGCTCCCTCAGCCGCTCCCCATCAGACTTGTGCTCCAGACCCTTCCCCACCTTCGTTGCCCTTCTCTGGACTCGCTCCACCACCTCAAGGTCTTTCTGGTAGTGAGGGGCCCAGAACTGGACACAGCACTTGAGGTGCGGCCTCACCAGTGCCACTCTTTCTTCTTCTAAAGCCTTGATTTCACAGGCACTCCAGAGCCCAGATGGGTTTCCTGGGGTCTTTTACTTGACCACCTCTGATACAAAACAAAAGCTGGTCCAAGGACACCTGACCCCAAAAGGAACAAGCTGTCCTGTGAGCAAGTGCATGGTTGCACCTTGATTCCTAGCAATACGGGAAGATGGAGATAGATCCAAAATAATGCACATCTAAAATTGCAACGAGAAAGCCTTGTAGGCCTGAGCATCTACAGGAGGTACTTGCAGGTCTGCTTTGTGTATTCCCATCACTAAGTAGCTCTTCACCTACCTCCTATCTACATTTCAAAGGTGTGCCCAAGCCTCAGGAGGTGGCCCTTCCTCACAGCATCCTGATCACAGCTCCCTGGGATGAAGCCCCTCCTGTGAAGCGTGGTCCAGTTCTGTCTTCACCATGTGCAATGCTGTAGAAATATACAGCAGGAGACAGGAGACCAAGCCCTTATGTTAAGAGCTTCTCAGAGCTCTTGACCCAAACATTGATCTTCATCTAGAAGTACACTCCGCCCTGGTGTTGAAACCCTGCCCCCAAGTCAGAGGGAGCACAGAGGATAAGCAGGATTGTAAATTCAGCTTTTGAGCTCAGTGACCTACAAGTTTGGCACAGGAGAACTTTTGGGGAATCTGACTTTCTATGATTCGCCTCAGCTGCAGAGAGCTGAGGCCATGGCTGTCCCCATAAGAACAAATAACCCAACACCAAAGCAGGTGCCTGCAGCCTCCCTGAAGCTCAAAGACACCTTGAGTTTTCTGGATCAAATCATAAATCAGCCATAACATGGACAGATGGGAGAGACCTAGCTCTGTTCAGACTACGGAGACGCACCCCATATCAGCAGACAGACCTGATTTGGACTCATCATGCAGTTGACGTATAAATAGCGTTGTTCTGCCCAGGAGATCCTTTATTTTCAACACGCACTACCGCTGGCTTCTCCTTGCATTAGCATGGGACTACCGTTCCATTTGTCAAACCCTCACTAACCTACTGCCCCTTTGAACAAGTCTGCAGGGTGTCCGAGACAAGGATGAGCTACCCTCAGCTCTAGATGTTTTGTTCCTGTACTTCTCAAGCCACTCTGAGTACCTAAATTGGGAGAAAAGACCTTGACCTAAAGATCTGCACCTCTTCTACAGATTAATTGCTTCATCTGCTAAGAGCAGCCTGATGATCTGCAGGATTAAAGGCTGAATACTTGGCAGACTCTTCTGAACTGCACATCTTCCCAAGTCCTCATCCTGCTTCCACATTTCCTACCATGCAATAGCTTTTCCAGAAGAAAGAAACTGGAATGCTGTTTGCTAACACAGCAATGTGTGAATTGTCTGTCACTTCTTAAAAATGCTTATTATAAACATGTCAATATACTTATAAAAAAAAAAGGAAAGATTAGGCAAAGCAAAAGCTTGGGAGGGGGTCAAATACCATCTCCTGCCATCTGGACTCTCAGTACAGATCTGCGTGGGTCCATGGAAGAACCTTGAGCTGAGGCAATTTCATCTGTCTCAAG
>NW_009601699.1:2689-7129 GCF_000690535.1 Cariama cristata | reverse complement strand
CTGGATGGCATCCCGTCCCTCAGGTGTGTAGGGATGAGTAGCATCCTTCTGGATCTGATAACCTTAGGGTGCATCCATCTGAGAGATACTCTTCTCTGCATGTGTTGTGTGTCTGTGCTGAGAAGGATGAACAGAAATATACTCCGTACTTATACATGGTGTACAATAGTTACATAAACCATTTTTTTTAAGTAAGCTGTCCTTCCAAGTGATCAACATTATCTTAACTACTTGAATGACCAAAAAGTTAGATTTTCTCTACTATGTACCACGTACTTCAAGCCCATTCAGAGATGATCACATGTTGCATGGCTATTTCAGGCCTCCTCCCCCAGATCAAAATTCAAGCAATACTAATAGAGTTTGTTACAAGTGACAGTTGTACCGTGCCTCTTCTGTGTACAAGAGCTGCCAGTGAAGGGCTGCATGTAATGACAACGAAGCAATGGTATCTTTTCCAGGCCTTGCACAGTGCCAGTGCAGGCTGACCTGGGAGGCTTTACCTGTCAGGTTCTGCAGATGAGTGTTACAGGCTGGTTACTAAAGCAAACATCCTCTCTAGGAGTGTGGCCACATTTCAGATCTCCCCTTTCTGTAGCAGGAAGAAAGGAAGGGAATTTGTAACGAAAGCATGCTCTGGATGTGGTTCTCAAGTGTGCTGCATGGAGGTAATGAAAAAAATCTGACTGCTTTCATAACAAAAGCAGTGGTTGAGATGAGTTCTGGCTCAGGTTACTTTAGGTGCCAGTTGAAATAAATGTACTGAAATAGCAGGGCCGATACCAGTATAGAATTAGTGCATGGCTCTGGCTGTACGAGGAAGCTAGCATCTGCGGCAGGAGGCCAGCACTGTGCCGTCGGGGATGGCGGGAGGCATGCAAGACTCGGCCCAGGAGAAAGCGCTGCCAGGTCTGTCACCGGTGTGCCCGCCATGCTGCAGGGCTCTGGGGGCTGCTGCTTTCGGGGAGCGGCAAAAAGCCAAGCAGGAGGCTCCCAGGGAAGGCTGCATTGGAAGTCTGAGATAAAGTGGAGGGGGAAAAGGAAAGTGATGTTGTTGGTAATAAAGTCTCTTGTTCAGCATCATGTGAGAGCATGTTTTCTGTGATCTGTACCAGTGGCGCATTTAAGAGTGCTTCTGTGGGTTCCTGGGATTTCACAATGCTTTACTTTAGCAAACCTAAATTTCAAGTTATAACTCCCACATCTGTCACTAATGAGGGCAGCAAAACTTTAGACGTTTCTGAAAGCCATCTGGAGCCACAGAGAGCAGAATCTCTGGAGGCCAGCCCAGGAGGAAGGTATTAACCCTCTTAGTGCTGGTGGAAAAGCAGGAAATATTACTAAATAAATGAGTCTGTGTGTATCTCAAAGCCATACTGCAATTATTTTCAGTACAGCCTGCTTTCTTTACCAGCCCAGGGCCCTTGAAAGCATAATCATAAGGGGAGTGCACAAAGAGGCTTTATTGTCTCTTTGCACATGTTGCAGACTGGAGCAACCTGAGGGTATCAAGTACAGGGCTGGGAGGAGGGAAATGGCAGCGGGGAGCGTCCCACTGTGCCCGGCCTTTTGAAAGGCAGGAACTCCCCTTTCTCACACAGCTCCGTTCCCCTACCAGGGGCTGTTCTTGGAGGCTGCATTTGATTGTAGCTTCCAAGCTCTGGCTTGGCTCTTGCAGACAATATTCCTGTGACAGACAAGCCTGCTCCTCTGCCACATATTTGTTTAAATGGGTTCAAAAGTTCTCAGCTTCCTGACAACTTTTTTCTCCCCTTTTGTTTTATACCAATCGGTTAATTTGCTAACATCACCCTCCTTATCTTCTGATCTTAGGCAAGCTGGCTGGGTTTACTGGTGCCTTTATCGCCACATTACAGCCAGCAGTGCGGAATGCAGGTCAGAAGGGAAATAAGGAGGGACAGCCCTTTTGAAATGGGGAAGAACAAGGTCAGGGCTGTGGGGCAGACGGGAGAGGGTGGAAGTGCAGAAAAGGGATGTACTTTAAAAACACTCATGCTGCACTAATCCAAATGCTATTCAGCTTTATCCCACTTCGCTTATACATTGCTAGAAATCTCTATTTATCTTCCTTTGTCTCTTTTTCTCTTTCTTGTTCTGCCTGTTATAAAGTTTTCAGGACACAACCCTATTTTTCTTATATGTTTTATAAAGTGCTCTGCGTATTTCACATGACATGCTTTTATTAACTTCTGATCAAGGAGTCTGTTTCAAACAGAAACATTAGAACTGATCAGAAATGGGAACATTTTTCACTAAAGGGGATGCTGTTGTTTTGAGACCGCTTTTTAGTCAGAATTTCTGCCCTAGCCAACCACAGAGCTTTTTTAGCTCTCTTCCAGTTACTCCAGATTTACAGAAGTGTGAATGAAAACAGACGGCAACTTTTGTCTTCATTACAAAATGAAGTGATTTAGAAGAAAAAGATTCATTGAGCAGTTTTATTAGAATAAAACTACACTGTTTGGCTTTGGTAGCTTTGTGCTTGTTTATATCAGTGGAATGACCGGAGATGCTTATATTTGTTTTTTCCACTGGTCTGGACATCCTAGGTGAACAGGACAGTCTTGCTTTATCTCTCACAATGTTCTTCCAGATCATGGTTGAGCACAGAGGCATGACCATGAGGAAACTTGCCTTTACTTCTGCCAGCCGTATACCAGTCGATAAAGAGAAATGCATTTTTCTTTCTACCTAGCACTAAAGTGGAAGAAGAAAGGGTCTCTCTTCTCTCTTTTTTTTTTTTGTGTGTGTGTGCGTGCACAGCAAAGCAAACAAAAGTTTAAAGTAAACTTTTTCAAATAACTTTTTCCTGGCAGAACTTTCTCTGCCTTCTGCTGGCTGAAGGGCATTGTAATTCATGCAATAAAAGGGGAAAAGATCTGCTGGTAGAGACTGTTTACTTTAAACTTCTGTTTGTTTTGCCTCCACGGTAGAAAAGAATGCAATATTTGTATGAAGCTCTGTTAATTTTTTTTTTTTTTCCTCCCTTTGACTGACTGGAGCACTGGTGAAAGCACCCAGTCGACAAACAGGAAGCCAAAGGACTTTCAAACCCTGTAGGACAGAGATAGCATGAACTGTTGCACTGCAAGCTTCTTTTAACCAATCCTTTTTGTGAGTAAATGGCTGTTACTGGTAATAACCCACATACTTGGATAAAAATTTTCAAACCAGTCTCCTAAGCTCAAATACTGGCACTGAAGTCAATGGTGGAGTTGTTACTAAACCACTTCAGACACCAATTTTAAAATACAATAAGGTATGTAAGTGCCAGACTATGGGTTTCATCTGTCGGTCACCATTCACGGAAATACTGACACTTTGGAGACCTGTGTTTTAGATCCAGTTTCCAGATTGACAGACCAGACGTGCTGATCTGGGAGCTGGCTTCCATGTGGGGATGGAGGTCCCCGGGTGGTGAAAGCCCCATGGTTGTTGCAGGCCAGTAGCATCCATTTGTGGTGCCTCATCACTTTGTGGGCAGCAGCTCATGAACTGCCTGCTCTAAAGCAGCTGGAAACTGAGTTTCCAATACAGAGTTTCCCTTGTCACCTGTTGTGGACTCTGTGTGTGCCTGAGTGTGTGTGTGTACTTTTCTCCTTACTGAAAGAAGCTGAAGATGAAAACATACAAAAGGTCATATGGATAAAATGCTTGGTCCAGAGTGATGTTTCTCAGGGTTGTGTGGTATCGAACATTTTGTACTATCTTCTCATATATGAGAACAAGGTTGCAAAAGGAGGAGCATGGGGATAGTCTGTCCTCTCAATGCAGAGGTGATTGCTAGGAAGGCAACTTCCATCATATGTGCTGGATCCAGCATTTCTGGGAGCTGTAACCTACATCCAGTTGCTTAATAACAGAGCAAGGGTTGGGTTTTTTTCCCCCCTCTTAATTAATAGCCAACAGCAATGGTGACACTGATCCACTTATACCTAAGTGCCTAGTAGCTAGGAGCAGTGGATCTGGGTAGGGCATGCTCCTGTTCCTCTCAGGGTTCAGATCTACGCCTCTTACTTGTGAGGAGCATTCGCCAGACATCTGCCCATGAGATGGGACTCAGCGGAGCAAAGGCATGTTTTCCTGACAAATCTCAGCTACCGAAAGCAAAAAATCGTGGGGCCAAGAGGGGTCTGAATGTCTCTCCCTTTGGAAGTGCACTGAGCTAGGGGGTGGAGGCCTGTGCTTTGAAAAGCTCTTTTCAAGACTTTTTTTTTTTTTTTTTTCCTTCCCCCACAATATTGTCCAGCTACTAGAGATGAGTAGGAAGAGTGAGAGAACAGAAATAGCCCTTGGACTACAGACCAGAAGTCAGGACTCCTCCCTGCCACTGTCTCAGCTGTGCGGCTCCTGCCAGAGTCAAGTGCTCTACCTTTCTTATCTGCAAAGATGTGTCAGGGAAGGGAAAAGCAACTCTTC
>NW_009601699.1:0-2658 GCF_000690535.1 Cariama cristata | reverse complement strand
TTTCCCTCTCTTATTACATTAGGAAAGTAAAGTTGACACTATTGTGGGTTTTAGGCACTTTATCCTGATGGTCACTGGCCTACCCCTTTGAATGATGCCACACAGAGGGCTTGGGTACCACTCAGGCACTGTATCACCGCAGATCCCCGTGTGCCTGCTCCACTCTCTGCAAAGGCAGAGCTGGGCTGGAGGTGCCTGCACAGCTTGGGGTCAGGCAGGGACATATCTGGAGTTGCAAGAGGGATGCTGAGAGCAGATTTGGGGGTCCTGATTTTGGCAGTTGGCCTTTAAAGATCTCCTTGATGTGCCTTGAGCTTCTGTAAGATCTGACCCTAAATATTGATCTAGAAAGTGTTAGATTTATTTTGGCAATATGAGCTCCATTCCCAGGATGTTCAGGAACACAGATCTTCAGAGCCAAAAAGGATTAAAAACTTCACCTTCTGTGTAATGAAAAACTAAGAACCTTATCCAAAAACGTCTGCTCGAGCTCATCGCTTGTGATGAGATATTGCAAGACTCTGAAAATTCTAGGATCTCGAGAATTCTTGCCCATTCAGCCCCTTTCCCTTTCTCAAGTCTGCTGCAGTTCTTGAATAAAAAGCTCCTGAAAATATGTATGTAAATGTGGGTATTTTACAACATTCTTGCAAGGCAGGCAAATGGGTTAGGCCTTTGAGGAAGCATGAATAGGTTAGGATTATAATTCATTGTAATGTCATGGCAAGCTGCAATTTCAAAGGCGTAAGTCCTCCATTTTGTAGCCAATAAAAAATTTAAAGGGACAAAACCCCCATTTGCTTTATAATCAATAAAATGTACAACTTCTTTATCTTATTAGAAGAGGCTGTCGGTTGCAGTCAACCATTGTCAACAGGCCGTTTGATCTATCAGTGAAACAAATCATTACAAGGAACACAGCACTGCTGCTGTGGCTTTTGCGGTGTTTTTAATGAGGACTGGCAATACTTCTATTTCTTTACAAGATTCGAAAGTGAATTTGTTCAAGTCACACCCAGACTAAAAGTAGGAGAGTGGGGTTTAAAAATAATTAACTGCACTATTCCAGATAACTCGATAGATTCAGGAATCATTCACAATAAAGCAACTCCCTGTCCCTATGAATGGTATTTAAATATAGAGTAGCATTATGTGCTGGTCTGCTTCAGCCCAACCTTGGGACTGCACAGGATTAAAGGGCACACATGGCTGCTCTCAAGTGGGCTAATCAAGGGGAAGAAAGAGTCTGGGCACTGATATGAAAAGAGACAGGAAGGAGGAGAAAATATGACAGGGTGGGAGGGGGTGAGGGTCTGCTTGGCAGGTGTTTCCCACCACGGTTGTGGCAGTCCCTGTATACAGTGGCTCTGAAGCTCACGCTGGCACCCAGCACCGTTGCATCCCTGTGCTATGTAAGTTGGACATCCCTGGAAAGGGGATCCCTCCCTGCCATGCATGCACTGCTGGCTCAGGCCCTCTGCACCTATCCTCTATGCTTTCATGTCCCCTTA
Source organism: Cariama cristata (assembly GCF_000690535.1). NCBI lineage: Eukaryota > Metazoa > Chordata > Aves > Cariamiformes > Cariamidae > Cariama > Cariama cristata. The sequence goes on along the minus strand of NW_009601699.1, from coordinate 1,147 downwards.
GGTGTTGGGGCATATAATAAGGTGATGAAGGTGACACAGGGCAGGCTGAAGCCACAGCTGTGGCTTCTTTAGACATGTTCCCCCTTAGGACACCCCAGCCACATGGCATCATCCCTCCTGCAGTGCCATGACTACTCACCCGACGCAGGTGCTGACACATGAGGGTCAGGACAGGGTTTCATTCCTCTTGGCCCAGAGGGAAAACGTGCAGACTTGAGAGGAGAGATACCCTGGGATTAAATCTGATCTGAGGTTGAGATGATAAATGTGGCACAAAAGCTCCTGTGAAAGGCATCTTCCTAATTCAAAGGTGATGCTAATGGAAGGCATACCCTTAGGTCACATAATTCCTGAAATAAACTACAGAGTAGCCCAGTAAGTCAAGGAGAACTGATTTGCACCTCCTCCTCTGCCCCAGACTGTATCTTAGGCACTTAGCTCATAAGAAAAAAAACCTCAACCACCTGGTAAAATACAGGGGGCTGGCAACACCACCACCTCTGCTGAGTCTTGCCTATCGTTTGTGCTTTGGAGTGGGGGTGTGCGCTTGGCAGAACAGATAACTCTGCCCCCGGGAAAGGGTTGTCCTGGGAAGTGGCTGTGGACAGTCAGCCTTGCCCTGGCCATGTCTCCCTGAGGAGCTGGGTTTGGAAGTCCTATCTGTGGCCTTTGGAGCTGCTTCAGAAGCTGCTTGAAGCTGGATGGGACCCAGAATTGTCAACAAGCTGAGGAGCCTCTTGCAGTCCTGCTGTGAACTGATTATCACATCTAACAAAATAATTTGCTGGAACAAATAACACTTCAGGCTCTGTTGTTTCAGGTGAAACTTAGTCCTATAAAGTATAAATTCATAGTAACAGCCACAGCATTACGAGTTTCCCAACAGTTAGGCTTAATTCAAATGCATATTTCAGACCCTTATGAGGACACTCTCGTCTTTGTATGCTGGAATTTGGGGATTTACACACGTAATTCCCATTAACACTAATAGGAGTTACAGTATGCACATATATTCCCCTCTTGATGCGGAGATTTCTTCCTGAGGATAATAACTACGTTTTAAATTCTCCTTCCATGACGGTTTGCTGTGATGCTACATTTGCTCAGACACAAGCCCCGACTCCTTCCAGCACCTTGCAGCCCCCCC
>NW_009601698.1:1412-1676 GCF_000690535.1 Cariama cristata | reverse complement strand
AAAAGAAAGAAAGAAAGAAAGAAAAGTTGTACATGAGTCAAAACATCAGCTAGTGCATGACTAATGCCTTCCCTTCTCCCTCCTCCCCTGGCGTGGTAACAGAAGTTCACGGGAATGATATAAATGATTGTTTCCTGTACAAAGTTATGCATTGTTCATAGGTCTTTTGGGGACAAACCTCACGTTCAGCCCCCCTCTACCCGGTGGTGTTTACTAATAGCTTTGGATGCAGCTGACAAACGTGCTCTGCGGCCCCACAGCGCT
>NW_009601698.1:740-1351 GCF_000690535.1 Cariama cristata | reverse complement strand
GCTTTGTTCCTGCCAATGTCAACTTCACTGGGGCAATTATCGGCGTTTTAAGGCAGAGGTCGTTGATGTATAGCATGGACAGCAGAATCAGCTGGGCTCTGCCGGCGAGTATTGGCGCTGGGGTGTGCGCGGCGCTGTGCCCGTTGGCATCCCACTGCAGCAGCCTCCGACGGTGCTAGCCGTGCCCTCCGGACCCCCCTGCCCCCCGGCGGTGTCGGTGTCGGTGCCTTCCCTGGGGACGTGCTGACTGGCAGCCAGCGCAGTGCCAGAACCCAGGATTGGCACCTTTTTGGTTTAAGCCATGTGTATTGGCAAGCTCCTGGAAAACGGTGTTATGGTTGGTTTGCCTTATGAAAAGCACAAGGAAATGTTTTAAAGATGTGACGGCTGAACCGGCCTCCAGACATGATTTCATTCAAGCCGTACTTTCCCGTTCTGGCAGTGCTTCTCTGCAATATCTTTCTAACTTCTTTGCTCACTGGTTTGCCTCTTGCTGGTTTAAACCTTTGTCGGGTCTGGCTGACCGGCGCAGCGGGAGGGCGGCAACCGGGAGGGGACGAGGGGCTCCCTGCCCACCCTTGGAGGGGACGCGGGGACCCCTGCACCACTTT
>NW_009601698.1:0-583 GCF_000690535.1 Cariama cristata | reverse complement strand
TCCCGGCCCCCCCTTGGAGGGGACGAGGGGCTCCCTGCCCACCTTTCGCTGCTGGGAGCAGCCCCAGCACCCAGCTCCGCAGTGGGAAACCCGCAAATCCCTCGTGCGGGGTGGGTGCCCTCTGCCCAGCCGAAGGCTGCCGACCTCCCGGCCGCCCTCCACGTCCCAGCGGGAGCACTGCTGCCTGTCTGCCCAGTACCGCCCAGTGGGGAACTGGGCTGAATCACTTGTATGCTGAATTTTTAGTGATATGTCTTGCTTGAGTTTTGTTCTTGTTTTCCTGCACAGATCTCTCAATTCTGGACACTTTGGATCTGTCTCTCTGTTCAGACTGGTGTGAGTTCACATGTCCGCGGCAGAAAGGCTCGGGGTGCCAGCAGGGATTCCCCAGCTTGGGGTTTCAGGGTCTCTTCTGAGAATGAGCTTCTTGGCACAAAAAGCTGAAGAAATAGGTGTGTGTATGTACTGACCGCTGAACTTCCTTCAGAGATGCTGGTTCCACAGATCTGCCTTCAGCTGAGTAAGGGGTCTGACAGCACCCTCCGGTCGGACCTCTCCGCCTGGCCCCAGCACCAGGCACACC
>NW_009601697.1:9904-11493 GCF_000690535.1 Cariama cristata | reverse complement strand
CTACTGAAAGCAGAAACAATTCTGTTTCAACCAAACCAGGACACATGTCACACTGGAACATTTATTATACAAACCATTGATGTCCACAGATTTATCTGTTAGAATAACTGCTGTTCCAAAGATAAAATAATTCATTCAACCGTAAGATGATTTTTAAAACTTTTAACATTAGCAATATTAAATATATGATGTCTGTTTTAACATCAATTATTAAAAGTAGTAAATTTCTTTGCTTGTAATAGCACTTAGGATTTTATTTCACTTGTTTGCTAGTAGGTGGTGCAAAGCAGATGATTTACCTCAGAGCAGCTGGAGAAATCCAAGTGTAGCATCCTTTTCATCATTTTTCTATATTACAGGTCTGTTTGTGAGTAACCAAACAGTTCGGTATCAGAAGTACAAACTAAATTTGTGGTATGTTTGTTTTCTTCCAACTCCTGCTTTGCCCCAATGTTATTATTACTAGTTTGCTTGGTTTTTCCTCTATACCACAAGATACTTAGATCATTTTGGAAGAGACATTGCCAGTGAGGACTCTGCTGGTCTGTAGACTGGAGGATTTGGCCCAGTACTGCTTGCCTATGGTGGTCCCCATTGAGTTACAGTCCTGAACAGAAACCATGGCCATAAGACCTTGCAGATGATGATCTGGCTCTGTATTGGAAAAATATAATTAATGTGCTGCTAGATGTGCCCTTCTTACCTGTGTTGATTTGCTTTTTTGGTACAAATGTACACAAAACACTCTTATGCCAGCAGTCTGTATTAAGGATGAATACAAATCAGACAGCCCTAAAGATGTTGCTGGTGCTACAAGTGCTAGTGCTAGAGCTGGTGGCAGAAGTTTTTTACAGATCAGGTCAAGACAACGATCTCATTGTTGTCAAATTAGCATGGGGTAGTAATGATAACTTCAATTATAGGGTAGGCTGAGAATACATGCTAAGTTATAAAGTTTGCTGGGACAAAATTACCTTTTCTATCCCCCAGAAAGCACATTTTTGTAATATATTTGAAGTCAAATTACACATTTGTTCACATTAAACATTTCACATCCTATGGCCAAGCATCTTCACACTAGTATGAGCTTCTAATCCCAGATTTATTAGAAGATATAATGAGGGACTTGGAGAAGGACCAAAATGGCAGCAACCTGTGGAGAAATTCCTGTTTCTTTTGGGTTGGAAGGGAACTGTCTACACAAATGCATTTTGAAAAAAACCCTACATCTGTGTTTAGGAAAATTCTGCTTTTTGCGCACTTGGAACAAGTCATTCAAAAAGTACAAAATGCAGCAGAGAATCCAACAGTAGACAAAGGTGATGTAACAACATCATTCTGTCTTTGGAAGCACAGTAACTGCATGAATGGAGTTATATGAAATGGTTCCTAATTCCAGGTTAAATTTAGCTGTTTGGTGTCATATATTTTGTTCTTCTTTTTCCAGGTTAAGAAGCTTTTACAATTGGGAGTATAGCATCACTGATTTAGTTGCTGAAAAGCAAAATGAACTACTGGCTACCAAAAAATTTGGGTAGCATATGTAACAGCAGCAGGCACAATGGCTGCCCGCAAAAGGCAACCTTTTT